>NW_015546153.1:533064-542696 GCF_001515605.1 Sinocyclocheilus anshuiensis | reverse complement strand
GGGGTGTGGGGGGGGGGGGGGGTGTTGGGGGGGTGCTTAATTGTCATTAATATGCTTAAATGTTACTTTTTTATTACTTTTGTATTTTGATTTTGTGGTAAAATACGACCTGGAAATTTTCCTGACAGTTGACTTTTAAAACGGGGTAGATGTGTTCACAAACGCTGGATGAGAAGTTGTTTGTTTGCTGTATGCTATCATTGGACGGCTTGTCACCGTTACGGAGCGGCACAATGACCAGCTGGACACTCCGGCAGCTCAGAACGCTAAACTTAGTCTGTAATCCCCCACCTCTCAGTATATTTATCCCTGGTAATTACTAAATTATTAAATATATTAGAATAAATAAATCTTGTTATAATAGTGCTTTATAATTACTATATATCGATGCAACTTAAATATTACCTTATATATTACTTATAATAGTGCTTTAGAATACATATATAAACTATAATATTGTATATTATATAATTATGTTGTAATAATATATAATATTGTGTGCGATCTGTCACGCCCACTGGAGTCTCATCAGTAGGTCACGCATGCGCCGATAGCTCTGAAGTAACTCTGGAGCAGGTTATGTTCAGAGAATAAGCTGTTATGGCTACTTACATACCCTGAAAGTAACCTCTGATTTTGGAAGTGAATGCTGAGTTTATCTGCTTACTTACCCTTAAACATACCCAGGTTTGTCACATAATCTGCTTTATGGTGTTATATCAGCTTCATTGATTATAAAGGGAGCGTCTTCGCTCGATTTCTGTATATAAGTTGTAAGTTTTATTTTTTATGCTTATAAGTACACACTGCAAAATGTCGGGAGTGATGATCATATTAAAATTGACATAGTGATAACCATAGCAATGGTCTTGCAAAAAATCTTGCAAAAAGACAAAAAGTCTTGCATTGTACGTGCATGCAACAGACCGGCCACTTGTTCCGTTACCTGTAACGTGTTTCTTTGTTATTTTATTACTTTAATTTGATCTTTTTAATGCAATGTTTGCATAATTTAACAACATTTAAAGGATACATACTAATGTTATAATGTATTATTTACTTATAATTATTAATAGCATTAATAATTAACAAATTGTATTTATTTACATTTTTTCTTTTTAAGTAGTTAAATTGAAAAAAAAAAATAGCTATGGTACCAAAATTGGTACAGAGAACCGTGAAAGTTTACTGGTTTGATTACTGAAAGTTTGGTACCATAAAACGAATTAAAAGATTTGTGAAAAACTACAGCATGCAAGACAGGAAATGAAACAAAAGTCCAACTAGCCAGAGAACATGTAACTATGTAAACTTTTAAGACAAACCTGAATCACATTGGCTATAAATGTCATGTGACTAATGACTTTTCACTCATTTTCTCTGAAAACTAAAATGTGTGCACACTTTATAATCAGATTTTCTCAAAAGAACTCATCAAAATAATGTAATGTTTGCCACAGGTTTAATTAAATTAATAAATCAGAATATTTAACTTGCAACCATGCATCTATTTAAGTTGTGGTAATAGATCCCCTGAATTTCTTTTTGGAGTACCCCAAATATAGGACGACCCTCTGGTTATTGCCTTGTTGCAGGTCAGCAGACGTGATTTTGCAGGACAGGTGGAAGAGTGAGCTATTATTAGACTATATAAACATTGATTTATGTTAGATGGAAAGCCTGTTTGCTGTGACATTGGATGCTTTAAGCCGCATTAAATATTGTGAGCGACTCTGAGTGACTGGCACTCAGTTTGCCAGGTTCGAGCGATATAACACAGGATCTTTTCAGTCCACTAAATAGTATGAACTGAATATGAATGTCCTTAAGCAGTGACTAAGTTATGGTTCTTCATTAGTCTATACACATCCGTTTTACCAGATTCAGTGCATCTTGAACTTGTAACCTGGTTTTATTGATTCTGGCCGCTTCAAACAGAGCCTTCATATCCAGTGTGTGAAATCCTAGCAGGTGTAACAGTATTTAACCATCACCAGTTCTCTTCTGATGAAGTACACACCGGCCCGGTTCCTTTGCTCCGTCCACACAGCCGTCATCAGCAAAAAAAACCCTCTCTGAAAGTGTTGGTTGGTTATTTTTCCCAATCAAGCTAGAACAGTATTGATCTTTAAACCCCGAAAATTCCAGTTTGCACGTTTTTATTAACTTTTTTATTTATTGTGGTATTGTAATTGTGGAGCTCTGCTTATGACAAAGCTTTCAGAGTTTGAATTCTAAAATGTTGACAATTTATCATTTGCACAATTTAAACATTCAAGCGATTTTAAATTATTCAAGTGCAAGAAGACGCGAAAGAGAACTGAGTTCAGTACTCACTCGCTCTGTGCGCTCACACTTAAAGCACACACACGTAATGCTGCCTCTCAGACAGTGTGTGAATGCAAAATCGAATTCTTTTTAACGGCTTATTGCATGTAAATGATCTATGTCAAAATAACTGTCTTGGTGAGTGTTCATGTAAACAGAGTCGATTATGTCTTAAGTGACCGTAAACAGTTGAGAAAGAAACCGCACAAGTATTTTCAGTGCGGGTCCTCCCAAAGTACACAAGTTGTGTAGGGCCCCCAAACCACCAGCTCTTAAACATGATTTAATGACTATAGGGCTGTGCGATTAATAGAATTTTAGATTTTATTTTTGATTTCAACAATTATGAAAACAGGATGCTGTATTCTGTTGCTTTACTTTAATGCGGCATCCTTCCTCTGTAACATCAAAATCAGTCAAATCTGTTGTAATACAGTCTCCTGCCAAACGTGCCCGATACTTAAAAAGAGTTAGAAGTGTACTGAGCTGCAAAAGAGACACTGTTCCCCAGGCGGCTTTCTATACACGCGATGCGAGAGCGAAACACTATGAACAAGTATAAGCTAGTTTGGGATTTGGGTGTGCGCTTAAACGGACAAGTACACAAATACAAATGTCAGAATGTCTTGATGAGTTTTTGTGTGAACATCAACTGTTGGGAAAGTAATCAAATGTCAGTATATTAAATCTTATTGTAAATCAAACAACAAAAGAAAATAAGAAAATCATTCTCCTCTCTTCACTGAATAATTTTTGTAACTTTAATAAGAATGAATCAATGTATATTTAAGTGTTTTTTATTTACATTTGATTATTCAATTTCTGTATAGTAGACTATTATTTTTAGTAGACTAAATTTAGTTCATTTGTATTGTATTTGGCCTATTGTTTGTTCTCTTTATTGTACTACTGATGGTTTCAACTCACTGTTGTTTATTGACAGTGAAACTGCTCTGAAAGTTGGTTGGTGGTCAGTTTAGGGTTTTTATGAACACACTGACCGTGGCCCGACAAAGTTTTGCTCCGGGCCCCCAGAAGTCTAGGACCGGCACTGAGTATAATGGATCCATGCATTTGGTCTTAAAGTGACAGCAGCCTAATGCTTCTGTCTGTGTTCTTATTGTTAATCAAAAACACTCACTGCTCTTGACTGAATAACCTTAGTAACTTTAATCGTAAGGATTTGTCTGTATTTATTTATACAGTGAAGACTATGCAGTGTTATTTTACATTTGATTACTATATTCCATTTCTGTGCCTAAATAGTACTTTTAGACCTGTAAAACTTTTAGTGCTATTGCTTGTAATTTTTTATTAGTTATTATTTTATTACTTCATAAATTCAGTTTAAAATAAAGCAATAAGCCCAAAGAAGCCGTGGTTTACAGTGAATTTATAATCACGCGAAGCGGAGTCTAAAACCCCCGTAGCTGTTATAAATTCACTGTAACCCACGGCTTCACGGGGGTTATTGCTTTTATAAAACGGTTATTCCATATACGTAGTAAGGTTTCACAAAATAAAACAGAGCAAATAAAGTGTAATGATATTAATAAAAACAGTATTCTTCCACCAAACAATGTAGCTCCTCAGAAACAGTTGTGGTTGCTACAAAGTGGTTGCCGAGCAACACACAAATGTAAACAAAGGTGTGTAGAGTAATTAGCCTTTTTCACAAAAATCGGAAATTATGTCAGCGCAGGGTAAAGTTAGTTCCGTTACAGGTCTGCGACATTCTAATTTATTGAGATGCACCTGTATATCTATGTCTGCGCCTATTATATTAGTATGCCCTTTTCTCAAATAATGCTTCTTACCTTTTCTGTTTTGTCTGTTTTCCAAGTTGTTGTTATATAATCTACAAAGAAATAACATTTTACTTGTTTGTCACTCATATGCCTCTGACTTGCGAGATAATACGCTCAACATAGCGCCGGATGGTTTCTGTTCTCCATCTCCGATATCCTTTTTATATAGTCTTTTATCTCCGGTACATTTGAGCGCATTATCTCAGTTTACTCTGCCATTTCCCTCGAATCACCACATCATGATAAATTACTTAAAAATGACAACATTTATGTCCAGATGCACATTTTTTTCCAAGAGTACATTAAACAATTAACTGAGTCCGGTTGAAGCATATTAAACTCAACACAACAACGTAATCTGATACAATAGGAATAAAGTCATGAATCCGAGTCATCTCTTGTTTAATATGTATTTTCCAGGGCTCATTATACAACGTACATTTAAACCAGCACATTAATAATGCAAAGGTGAGCAAGTAGAAAATACAATATTACTTTAATAATAATAACAATAATAATAAAAGCAAAAATAATTCATGTGGAGAGTCATAATGCATAGCCAGCACCAAACGGACAGAACGGCGAAACTAACTGAATTATAACTGCCACCATTTAGAATTAAACAAACTTGTATTTGATGACCCGAGCTGAGGCAAAAAGTTAATTGTGAAATGTTTGTGCTTTGTAGAGTAATGTACCTGCAGTTCAAGCATTTTCATAATCTCTAATTTGTATAAAAAACTTTGATTCTCGAACTCATTCTTGTTAAGTACGGCCGCAGTTGTCACCGGAAAAACGTTTACCCTGCAAGCGCCAGAAACACGGAAGTGTGAAAAAGGCTAGCTTCGAGCGCGGCTCAGCCAATCAGAATCAAGGACCGGAACTAATAATCAAGCTTCCTTAAGCTGTTGCATTACAAACTTACAGAGCACCATCTAGAGTCGTACGCTTACACATTTCTGTATCTTCCTAACAATATAAAATATAAATCAACACCTAAATTGTAAAAACACAAATACATTCAGGTCAGATGATTGTATTCCCCTTCATTTACCTAAACCAAATTCAGGCCCTGGCTTTGAGTTTCAGGACTGTCCTGCCAAATACAGGACAGGTGCTCTCCCTACCCAAATACCACACTATTTTCATAATCGAAAGCCCAGCTAATCAGATCTGAGCTGGTGATTTCAGCAGATTTTCTTGCTGTTTGTGTGTGCCGTGTGCTTGGGACGGTCAGAAACCACTGGTGGATGATCTGAATATTTTTGGATTATGGCTATTGGCAGAACAAATCGCTGCTGTCGAGTAACACATTCTCAGACGCAGACAGGACAGTGTGCTCAGTTAACTAAACTAGTTCACTGTTAGCTAGAATAGGTTTTTAAAAGTGAACAATTATTGGACTATGACATTTCCCTTCCGGTTGGCTGCTTCACATGGTGATCATCATTTGATCGTGTAAAATACATCTACACATTTGGCAACGTTGCGCAGCAGAGTCACATGTGCATTTAGTAACAGAGCAACCTGAGAAATGTTTTCAATGTTAAGGCCGCATCCGAGGTGTTACTGATGTCGTGATCATTCCCAGAACCGTGTTGTCTTCGGAGAGCTCTGCTGTGTGGCTCATTTGCTAAATCAAAAGTGTTTTCCCAGTGGGTCTGATGAATCATTCTTCTGCCCAGATGAGACCAGTGCTGTGAAAGCATGCAGCATAAATGGGTCGTGACCTCAGGCCTGTGTCTTCCAAGCACAGCCCACCTAAAATAGCGTTCGTGACCCGTCCTCTGGCGGGTTAAAAATACACTCCAGCGTGAGCAGATAGCCGAGCCGTGCTCTCCAGGGGCTTTATTAGCTTGAGGAGTGTTGATGGTTTTAAACGGCTCGACCTAAACCTTCAGAGAAACACGAGCTGCTTCTCCATTATTAGATGCCATAACCAGAGAAAGCTACCAATTTTGGGAGTCATCCAGAGCTCTCAGCACCAAGAGTTACTGAAGCATTCATGCTTTTGTCATGATTACCTTCTGTTTAGTTTTCATCTTGTTCCTGTGTTTTCTGTGCCTCCTTATTGTTCAGTCCTGTTTTCTGCTTGTTTGTCTCCATGGTTGGTAATTAGTTGCACCTGTTCATTATTTAGTTGCCCTTGTGTATGTAGCCCTGTGTTTTCAGTGAGTGTTCGTCATCTGTTGGTGTGTTTAACTAAGTGTGATTGTCCTGCATGTTTTGTTTTTTGTGTTTATTGTGACAGTTTTCACACATAGTTCTTCAGTCCTTCCACACAAACACATACAATTGTCTTTTCACACATTGTACCATTTTATTCTCCATTTGTCCAGATGGGTATATCTCATGAAAACTTTCAAAAAATGTCTGGATTAAACTCCAAAATGAAAAGAAACTGAATTATCAAAGAAAATTTATATTTTGCAGTTATATTTTGTGACATTTTTCCCCTTTGACAATTAATAACCCCCCTAGCCCAAAAATATTTTCTCATTACTGTAATGCAAAAAATAAATAATCAATCAATCATATTGATAATTTAAACTCTTGTGTAATTATAAATCATGCTAGTATCATTATGGCCAATAAAACATTGTTCAAAGTTGCTGACAACATTGATATCCCTTCTGAAAATCATGCACACTTTAGCATATTTTTAAAAAGAGTACTTATTACAGAAATAATGTACTAGAATATAAAGGAATTTACTTTAAAAGTGTGAACTGAATGAAATGCTTTTGGATTAAATGAAAATGTGTTATTGTTAGATGCAATCTGTTGAACTTAATGCTTTTTGACCCACCCAAAGTTATGTAATTTCATAATTACTTCTTTTGTCTTTGAAATATGCTTAAATTACTGCTGAATGTACTGACAAGCACTTGTGGTAACTTAAAATAAAATATATTTTGTCGTTATATAATTTCTATTGAAACTTGTATATCATGTATTTAAATACACTTGTAATTACACATTTGTAATGATGAAGCTGCAATTTAGAACATTTTAAACATATTAGCTTTTAATCTAATATTGAATAACACACTACATTTCAAATGATAATCAAGTGCTTTACATGTCATGTTAGTCAACACATCAAAATAATCAAGTTAGGAAACAGATTAAAGTGACCTTTTATATCAGTCATATTATTTTATCTGCAAGTACCGTTTTTTTAGTAGTATACATTCAATACAAAAGCACATTAATTATAAAAAAAAAGCTTTTTCCGCCATAAAGATATTATGTTATAGTTTATTCGAATGTATAAGAAAAATGCATTTAACAATGGTAACAGGTCACCATTTCTTCTACACTTTAAACATTTTAAATATTTTTGCAGTTTGCTTCAGTAGTCCTGCAGTGACAAATGCATATTCAAAAGAACAAATATTCCATGTTGTCTTTCAATTAACTATAATAGCTAGTAATTTATTGTATTAATTAAAACACATTGAGGTATAGTACATCACACTACAGGACACTGCTTAACATGTCACTTCCGCATGTTAGAATTCATATCAGTTCAATATAAAATAATCAAAAATAAAGTTCCTGTTTTGAAATCCGAATGGGTCAGAATGGGTTGCAGATGCATTTCATGTTAACTCTGGTAGCACAACTTCATGCAACTTCATACACGCCAAAGAACATCACAGCATCACACAGTCTGCATTTAAGCTCTAAATATAAGAAAACGGATTTAAAGACAGTCTGTAAGGAGAGTTAAGTTTGAATAACTGCTGTCTGCAGTATATATAGAGAAGCATGTGCGTGCATGTGAAGGAAGGTCAGTAAATGTATGTGATTAATGTCAACAGGAGCTGGATTTCTTTAGCAATCCTTTCGATATGATGGACAGCATGAGGAACAGGATGGAGGCCATGCATAGAAATTTAGTAAGTCTCTTCAACACCGCATCAGTGACCATCTTTCACGGATTAGAATGAATAGACCTCATACAAGGATGTTGAAACACGCTGTTCTTTTGAAATGGGTTTTTATAATGAGCTGTTTTCTTAGTCATCATCAGTAGGGATGGCAGTTGTAAGCCATTCAGTAATTCGGATTCTTTCAAGATTTTTAAGTAGCACTTATCACAAATGAACTTTGATGTAAAAGTGTGTCTTTCACTGTACAAACAACCAGTCACACAGATGAACCGGTGACTCCCGAGTGCTCAACTGAATTCAGCGTCCCATTCGGCGTCCCTGAGATGTTTTTGTAACTGTTTCTTTCAGGAGAACATGGCGTCAGACCCCAACAGCCACTCGTATTCCTCTTCCTCCGTCATGACGTACTCTAAGATGGGAGACGAGCCGGCGAAAGTCTTCCAGGCCTCGTCTCAGACGCGCTGTGCTCCTGGAGGAGTGAGTCTTGCTCTCAAACACTCACACCGCAGCACCTCCTGCGATCAGTGTTATGATTGCTGGTTTGTGCTGTGTTCAGATAAAGGAGACCAGGAGGAGTCTGAAGGACTCTGAGAGCGGACTGCAGAAGATGTCCATCGCCCATCACATCCAGGACAGAGGCCACGTCATCGAGAGGAAAGAGAACAGGAAAACCGGAGAGAAGGAGCTCAACCAGGACTTCCAGAACATGGATGAAAGTGAGGAGGCATTTAAAGAGACAAACACCAGTTTCTCAGCAGTGAAAAACGCTTTCAGTGCATGCTCTTTTACTATTTTCTTTTACTGCACAAGTATTCTTTTTATTAGTTATGTTCGCTCAGTAATCGCTTCTCCACAAATTAAGGCCTAAAAAGGTCTTAAATTCATAAAGTCATGCATTAAATGTTGCATGCACTGCAAAAAAAAAAAAAAGCATCTTCAAAGTTATTTGTGTTTTCCAGTACAAATATCTAAACATCCTCAAATCACGATACATTTTTTTGTACATTGTTTCCTGAGTTTTCCTGAGAAACATTGTTTTGTTCTTGAAACAAGAACAAATATCTGCCCATAAGGAAATAAAAATGTCTTATTTTAAGTAATTTTGTAAATGCATCTTGTATTTAAGAATCTTTAGACATTTGCACTGGAAAACAAGACAAAAATACTGAGGAAGAGCATCCATTTTTTGCAGTGAGATCAGAAGTACAGTTTTAGTGTTTGAGATCAGAGCTATTCAAGCCTTAAACAGTTTTTTTTTTTAATTAATTAAAAAGTAATGGTGTCTTTTTTTTAAACTTTGAACCATTCTAATACAAGACATTTACATTTAGAGACCATATTAATGTTTAACTTATTCCTTACATTTTTTAGTTTGGTTATAAAAAGGTCTTTAAAAAGTCTTAAATTCACCTTAATAAAACCTGCAGAAGCTACTTCTAATACTTAGCAATTTGCTCATCAGTTTTGAATCCTTACTCCTATAAAGTCTTAAAGGGGTCATATGATGTTGCTAAAAAGAACATTATTTTGTGTATTTGGTGTAATGAAATGTTTATGCGGTTTAAGGTTCAAAAAACACATTATTTTCCACATACTG
>NW_015546153.1:526534-532774 GCF_001515605.1 Sinocyclocheilus anshuiensis | reverse complement strand
ATCTTCTTTATGCACCAAGAGCTTGTAACACTCCAAAGAGAAAGGAACAATTGAAATCGCATCATATGACCGCTTTAAGCCAAAATGTGATGTTTTTAAGCAGTGAGAGTTTTACTTGGCTAACAATGGACAAACACATCCTTGCATTACATTAATGAGACCAAATGCATGTTTTGATCCAGAAACGCATATTAAGTTGCAATAATGCAGAAACAAAAATAATCAAATAATAAACTTGAAAGTGACGTGTGGTGTCGTGGTATTGAAGGTAGAAGAGAGCGCTGGTTATTCACTCCCCCCACCGACAATTCCTGCCGGACCTGAGACTCAAACCCACGACCTTCAGGTTGTTAGTCCGACTCTCTAACCATTAGGCCACAACTGCTCCTTAAAAAGATGTTGTGAGATCATAAGTCATATGCACTTGATGTTGAGGATGTTATATTTTATGTAATATATTGCATGACTATCATTCACCAACCACTGTGGCCCAAAAAAAGCTAATTTCCCAGCCTGGAAATGAGTCCTGATCGCAGGACAGAAGATCACAGAGACCTGAGCTGAGCTCTTTGATTTGTGTTTCTGACGCTGTGTTCTGTCTCCCCAGCGGAGGCCCAGTCCTTCGACGAGGAGTGGCAGAGAGAGGTGTCCAGCTTCCAGGCGTCTGCGCCCATGTCCCGCCTGGAAGCACCGAGACAGCGAGCGGTTCACCGAGCGGCCATCACTGCACCACAGCACACTCGCAGGTCAGAGACACCACACAAATCAAGAGTTTATTTGCAAAAACGGGTAACTCCGTTTTTTTAATTTTCAAAAATCATGTTGTTTATAATGTTGTCATGTTTTTATTGTGTTTTATTGTGTTAGTTAGCTGTTTTTTGTAGTTACTTTTTAACCTAGTCAAAATAACCCATCTGCAGTTTGATTGAGATTAACTGGAACGCACAATGAAAACATGATTTCTGAGAACTGAGAGTTATCTGCTTTTGCAAATGAACTCTTCAAATATACATTGTCAAATAGATCATTGAATATATTTCAACACATGTATTTGCTAAAATGTGTTTCAAAATATATTTACATAAATATATTTTCTACCAATGTGTTTTTTGTACATTTTTATTCTGTGTATTTTTCGAAGAACATTTGAAGAAAAACTTTGTTTGTTGTCTATAACGTGTGTGAACATGTAACACAATTTGAATGAAAATAAATAATGAATGAAGCCTGAAAGTAGGCTACTATTAGATTGTAAATGTATTTTCTTGCCCCCAAAGTACAGTTTGAAATATATTTAGGTATATGAAGCATGAAACTAAATGTATTTTCAATTTCAAAAATATATTTCAATGAGCTTCACTGTTTACAACATATATTTAGCAAATATTTAAAATGTATTTTGGCTAATTATTATTATTGTTGTTGTTGTTATTTATGCATGCATAAATAAAAAAATGCCATGCATGCCAAATTGGGAAAACAATATTTTTTGAATGAAATATTTTACATGGGTCCCATTAGATTGTCAGTTTGTAACTAAAGCTGGGAGAAATCGTGATTCATCTGCATCCTAGAAAACTCATAACTACATTTGAAAATATTTGAAGGAGAATCTAGATTTGCAGTGAAATGAGATTTGTCCTGTTTAATATGATAATGTCTCGGTTTCTTTACTATTGTGTGTTCACAGAGATGACAAATCAAACCCATTACAATGAACTCAACGTTAAAGGCTCCGGCGAGAAGAAGCACTAAAGCTCATTCACAATAAAACACACTTGACAGGCTTCTTACTGCGCTTTCCTCATATCTGCCAATGATTTTCTCACACCTGTTTCACACCACAGACTTGAGCAGCAGCAAAAAAGCTCAATACAGAGAACTTATTTCTAGGTAACTGCGGTGAGTATTTCTTCTAAACTGGTTATCAGTGGTGGGTCACTGATAGCATTAGACCTGGCTGTGGTTAATTGTGCACAATAGACTAATTCCATATCATAACCTGTAGTATACTGTATTGTTTCAAGACACTGGACTACAAACATATGCTTAATCTGTGCAATTACTGCTTTTGCATGTCAAATCATATTGATTTTATCCATCATCAGTGCACTGTCACTTTAAGTGTGTGTGTGATCAGTGCTTCTATCTTCTGTTAACACGCTCCTGAAACACATAAGCTCTGCTCACGCCTGCGGTGAGAAACAGGCCTTGCATCCGTAACTAAATAATTATTTTCACTGTTACTATGTTTCAGAATCCTCAGTCTTTGTTTTTTGTCTTCAGATTAGTTTGAATCAAATAAAACAAATGCTGTGAGTTCTGTGATGCAGCCATTCTTAACCCTGGTCCTTTATCACACACTCATGTCAGGTCTTAAGAGTCTCTGCTACTGAGTCAGCTGTGTTTGGTTAGGAGACAGAATATGCAGTGCTCAGATATCCGCTGGAGTATTGAATACTGTTTCGGGGTTGAAACAGTATTCAAGCTGCTGTTGCTTTCTGAAGGATCCAGAAACTGTGATGTGTGACGTCTGTAATGCACTTATCGATGTTGTTTATTCTGCAGTAATCACCATAAACCCTCTGCAAACCTTGCTCTGTAAACATTTGCTTAATAAACATTTTTTTTAAATGCATGAAAGTAGACCTTTTTATATAAATGTTTCTCAATTTGTGTTTGAGACACACAACTGTGTGATATTGTCGTCAAGCCACACTTCACTGTTTCGCTTTTCAAAAGGTATATAACACAGTGTCAGAATAAAATAATGTCGCAATCCAAACATTTAATGTTGCAAATAATAAAGTTTTTGTTGACCTGTGGCCTGATTCAATTGTCTCCTGATTTGATTCAGCAACATGGATGATTTGAAGAACTCATAATATCAGAGCTGTCCAAACCTGTTCCTGGAGAGTTTAGCTCAAACCCTAATTAAACACGCCTGAACCAAAGTAATCAAGGCCTGTGTCCGAAATCACCACAGCAGTGGGTACTAAAGGGTACTAAAGAGGACGCTATATGTGTCCCTGAAGCACAAAAGCAGTCTTAAGTCGCTGGGGTATATTTGTAGCAATAGCCAACAATACATTGTATGGGTCAAAATTATAGATTTTTCTTTTATGCCAAAAATCATTAGGATATTAAGTTAAGATCATGTTCCATGAAGATATTTTGTAAACTTCCTACCGTAAATATATCAAAACTTAATTTTTGATTAGTAATATGCATTGCTAAGAACTTCATTTGGACAACTTTAAAGATGATTTTCTCAATATTTAGATTTTTTTGCACCCTCAGATTCCAGATTTTCAAAATAGTTGTATCTCAGCCAAATATTGTGATATCCTAACAAACCATACATCAATGGAAAGCTTATGTATTCAGCTTTCAGATGATGCACAAATCACAATTTCCAAAAATTGACCCTTGTGACTGGTTTTGTGCTCCAGGGTCATCTGTGTCTCAGAAAAGCCCTAAATAAAAAAAGCGGGGGATTGTAGTAATGAAGTATTAACGTGTGACTGCATTAGGGTCTGAGAGACTCCTGGAATCCCTGGATATGTCCACGGAGTCCGTCCCCTTCACCAGAGATCATTTGCCCAACGCGTGAGGATCTTGTGCTCCTGCGCTCACATCTTTCATTTCTGCCGCTGCTCTAGAGACCACCACGCTTGACCCAAGTCCAGTCCATTGATCGTTACAACTGCTTCGTCCTTAGTCCTTAATTGCTTAGTCCTCAGAGGAGCCTTTAATTTTATTTGCCGTCTTATTCAGGACAATTTACCCTCAACTCAACAGGACTCTGTGAACAAAACCCTCGGACAATCAGTGGATTAACAGCATCTACAAACATCTGCGAATCAACCCGTGCTCACCTTCACTCAGATTCAGATTCAAGCAGTTCGTGGGCAAGTTAGAAGGCTTTTCATTAACAAAGCATTGGTAACATTCAATGACAGATATAATTGGTTAGTCTTGCAGGGCTTGCTGGGGTCACTCCTAGCAGATGTGGCTGTCTGTTCTTGTTTGGCATGAGGTTGATGTCTTTTCATGGGTGCACGGTGAAGTGAGGAAAACATCTATCCCTAATTTGTAAACAATTGGGACATTGAGAAGTGCAGTTCTGATTCCACTTTGTGCTTTTGCATGCAGCCTTTTGAGCAGCAGTGACAGGAACCATCTCTGTGATTTCTGGAGCGGCCCGGACAAGATATGTTGGACCTGAGCGCTCACGGCGGGAATCTTTGCAGCCTCTGAGGAACAGCTGTGCCTTTGATTGGCTATGACCTCCTCAAGAGGACCTGGTGTGGGACGGTCAGGCTAGAAGAAGGAGGATTCAGCCCCGTCTGATGGTCTAGATGTTATAAATACAGTGAGGGAGAGCACAGTCCAGGCTGATGTCCGGCTCCACCGTACAGGATAGAGCGCCACCGTGTGGTCGCTGGGTGTCAGTGCTGTCCCATAATCAGCTCGCTCGGCTTCATTGCTTCACATCGACGGAGTTATGCTACATATTCTATATTTTTACTGAATAATGTTTTCATTTTTGAGAACTTTTATATTCATAAATGTAAGTGCCTTAAAACAAAGCCATTGTTTTTTGTTTTTCAAAAGGAATTTTGGATGTACTGTAAATCTGTAAGACCTAGAACTTTTATATTCATAAATGTAAGTGCCTTAAAACAAAGCCATTGTTTTCTGTTTTTTATCTTGTTTTATTTCAATTTAGTGTTGTGCTCTGTTCTTTTGGATCTTCTTAAGATTTTGTACTGCCTTATTTTATTTGTGTTTTCCTGCAAAACAAAAAGAAAAAAGAAAAAAAGGTCCAAGTTGTGATGATTAAAGTATCACGTGGAGGCGCCTTCGCTTCAGGAGGGACAGTAATGTATTAAACACGGTGAGGACTTACAGTTGGAGAATTATTATTTACCCACTGTATTTTATAGAAAACGAGACCATTTTAAGGCGTCTGTTTCATACTACAAGTAGTGCAGCAATAATAATACATACTAATAATAAAAATGCGAAATTTAATATGAAGAAATTGAGAAAGTGTAGGGGAAATAATAGAGATGTGAAAAAATAATACAAAACATGTCGAGCGCAGGTTTCAGCCGCGTCACGCAAATCGTTTGGAATATCGTTCGTCTGTTTTGACCCTCTCGGCTCACCGTAGAACAGGAAGCTGTTTCACAAGTAGCCGCTCGGCGTGACTTTGAGATCGTGTGTGTGACATCAGAGTAAACTAACACACACACACACACACATCTACAGCAGCTCACAATGCGGCTTCTGAGAGCAGCATCAGCTTTAACTCAACGGCATCTGCACAAGCCGGGACGCGTCACACTGAAACAGGTGTGTGTGTGTGTTCCTGTCATACATGCAGTAGCGTTATTCGTGCCGCTCTGTGTCTGTCTGATGTCTCTGGTGTGTGTGTGTGTATGGTGAAAAATCATCTATTCTCCTCCAGTCCAATTTGGAGTTGCCAGTTGGCTAATTTGCATCTCATTTTTTATTATTAATTTTCTTTTGGTCAGTCGAATTCATTGCTTTTTTAAAACCAAAATTCAACATCTGATTTTCATGCTGCATATTTTGTTGCTGAAAGGAATGGAAATGGTTATTTGTGGTTATAAAAGACTTAAATCTGAGAGACCTTAATATGCAGAATAGAAATAGTCAAGAGTTTACAAACCACTAGGAAGTTTTTTGTAGAATAAGTGTAGATGATACAACAAGAGTTTGTTGCTACATATATACGTTTGTGTATAGTAAAATTACAAACTTGAATTTAATTAAGGCTTCTTGTACTAAATTACTAGATTTCTAAATTGACTTCATTCCACAGGGAGATATAACTTTGCAGTGGAGAAACTCATTTACATTTGTTACGTCCCTGGACGTGTTGTTATTAGTTATTTTCTGGTACAAATGTGTGTTTGATCATTTTGAAATCCACAGTTGCCTGTCTGTCTGATGTCTCTGGTGTGTGTGTGTGTCTGTGTGTGTGTGTGTGTGTGTGTCTTTCTCAGGTGCTGATCAGCTGTCGCTCCTGCTCGAATGGCTTCACACCGAACGAGCGGATCCGGAACATCGGCATCTCGGCGCACATCGACTCCGGGAAGACCACACTGACCGAGAGAGTGCTCTACTACACCGGCAGGATAGCGGAGATGCACGAGGTGACTCAACACGTGTGCTCTTTCTGGCCTGGGCTCAAAACCCGTGCTGTCA
>NW_015546153.1:522936-525116 GCF_001515605.1 Sinocyclocheilus anshuiensis | reverse complement strand
GGTGAGAGGGAAGGATGGAGTGGGCGCGATCATGGACTCGATGGAGTTAGAGAGACAGAGAGGAATCACTATCCAGTCCGCTGCCACATACACCATGTGGAAAGATCACAACATCAACATCATCGACACACCAGGTAACAGCCGACGGACTCTGAGAAACAGGGGGCATGCTGGGAGAATACAGGCAGATAACACACTTCCAGCTAGCAGGGAACATTCTTCCAAAGTTTTGAACAAAACGTGCTTCCAGTAATCAGCAATGGATGCTCTGCAGTGAATGGGTGCCGTCAGAATGAGAGTCCAAACAGCTGATAAAAACATCACAATAATCCACAGCACTCCAGTCCATCAGTTAACATCTGGAGAAGACAAAAGCTGAAACTAATCCAGCATTAAGACCTTTTTAACTTTAAACCGTCTGCTCTTTAATAACATTAAACTCAAAACGTTAGCACAAAAACACAATTGATACATTTTTCATGCTAGTTGGTAATTCTTCTAATGTGTATTTTAAACATTACTGCTTACTGATGTCAGAACGTTCAGAGAATATTAACGAGGCGTTCACATAGTGATTAAATGGAGCGTTCCCTTAATGTTTTCTCTAATGTTCCTAAAACCAAGAAAAATGTTTTTAAAACATTATAAAAACCAGGATGTTTTGAACCTTCAGAGAACAGTCAGAAATAATGTTTTATTTAATGGGGACATTAGAAAAACATTCTTAAAACATATTTTTCTAAGCTGGGCTACTGAATGTGTGCAATTCGGTGACTTGACCATTGTTTTCAGTGTATAATTGGAAAAGATGACTGCATTTGTTTGTGAGATGATAACTGTGCAGTGAATTCAGTAGTCAGTGTGATGGAGTCGTGTAACGTTATGCTTAGATTCACCTTATTTTGGGCATTTGTAACTTAAATGTTACAGGCTTAGGGTGTCATTTGCTTCCAGTTATTTTACCTGAATGCAAACAGTCCGTCAGGCTGATTCACAGATGCATTGTTTTACCGTTTTCTGCACTTCTAGTAATTGACCTAATGAATCTGGTCTCACACATTCACAGAAAACAGCTTATTCCATGTTGTAAATAAGGTGTGTACTGCACACGGTTTCATGTGCTTGGTCAGATCTAGTGTGCAGTATGTGCAGCTGATGTTGTGATGCGCTGGTCAGGTCACGTGGATTTCACCATTGAGGTGGAGCGGGCTCTGCGTGTTCTGGATGGAGCGGTGCTGGTGCTGTGTGCCGTCGGAGGAGTGCAGTGTCAGACCATGACCGTCAACCGGCAGATGAAGCGCTACGGCGTGCCCTTCCTCTCCTTCATCAACAAACTCGACCGACAGGGCGCCAATCCCAGCCGAGCGCTGCAGCAGCTGAGGTGAGTCAGCACCGGCGCAGAGCACACTGATCCAAACCGGCCCGGTCCCCCAGAGATCACGATTCAGGCTTTGAGCTTCCTGAACACGTTTAACTGTGTGGAGAGGCGTTTAAAGAGACGGTTTACCCAAAATACTCACCCTCAAGTCATTCAAACCCATACGACTTTGGTTAATCTTTGACACGTGAAGATATGTTAATGAACTCTGAGAGATTTTTTTGTCTCTCTATTGAAAGTATCCATAAAGAAATAAACATAAACGTCATCCATATGAATAGAGTGGTTTAATTCAAGTCTATAGAGACGCGATTGCTTTAGACGATGAACAGATTGACTGTAGGTTTTTATTCACATATAAACAGTGATCGACACACAATCATAGAGCACGTCAGATATGGCAAACGGAAGCTTTAATGTGCTTGCTTGATGCACAAAAACAAACCTCACTGGTTTCATTAAAATATCGTGATTTGTGTTTTAAAGATTAACAAAAATCTTGCATTTGAATGACATGAGAGCGAGTAAATGAAGACATAATGTGCATTTTTGGGTGAACTATCTCTTTACTTCAGCAGCCAAACAGATGAATAAGTTTAAGGGTTAGACACTGTGTAGAACCAGAATGTGAGCCATTTATATATATATATATGTGTGTGTGTGTGTGTGTGTGTGTGTGTGTATGAGACCATGGACCACAAAACCAGTCACAAGGGTCAATTTTTTGAAATGGAGATTTATACATCATCTGAAAGCTGAATAAATAAGCTTTCCGTTGATGTATGGTTTGTTAGGATAGGAC
>NW_015546153.1:496736-522701 GCF_001515605.1 Sinocyclocheilus anshuiensis | reverse complement strand
ATATTTTTATTTTATATTTATATATTATTAATAGTAATTATAATAATAATAATACATTTTATTTGGTGGTGCCTTTCAAAACACCCAAGGACACCTTAAAAAACAAAATTAGAAAAATGTTGGAATGGTTAAAATTGCAGTCTCAGAGGAATGACGTGTTCGGGGAGGAATATAGGGTAGAAGTAGGTAAGAGAGATATGAAGGGGCTAGGTTATGAAGGGCTTTGAAAGTTAGTGGAAGATATTTTGTAGTTGATCTGGTGGGAAAGAGGAAGGCAGTGGAGCTGAGTAAGGAGAGGTGTGATGTGGTCCGTTGGTCTGGTGCAGGTGATGATCCTAGCTGCTGAATTCTGAATGGATTGAAGGCGATGAAGAAATTTATTTGAGGTGCCAATGAGGAGGGCATTGCAGCAGTCAGTGCGAGAAGCGACCAGAGCATGAATAAGAACCTGTGTATTGTGCTGGGAGAGGGAAGGGCGGAGTCTGGAGATATTGCGAAGGTGAAAGTATGCAATGTGGGTGATATTGTTGATGTGGGGGCCAAAGGAAAGTGCACTATCCATAGTGACGCCGAGACTTTTGACTTGGGAGGAGGTGAGAATCGGAGAGCCATCAACTCGACTGATATGGTGAAGGGATGAGTTTTGGGGAGTGTAGTCTTTGAACCAACCAATGAGGAGAACCTCACTTTTATTTCCATTGAGTTTGAGAAAGTTCTTTGACATCCAGTTGCTGATAGCTTGTAGACTGGAAGTGAGGGCAGAGGGAGGAAGAGAAGTGTTGTGGAAAGGTAAAGTTGTGTATCATCGGCGTAGCAGTGAAAATTGATCCCAAAATAACAGAGAATATTTCCAAGAGGTAATATGTAGATGATAAAAAGCAATGGTCCCAGCACTGAACCCTGAGGAACACCATGAGTGACTGTGGCAATTTTTGATGCCACATTTTTTCCCTGAATGAAATATTTTCTATTGTGTAGATACGACCTGAACCAGACTAGTGCATTAATAGTGATCCCAATGGCAGCCAAACGTTCCAAAAGAATTGAGTGGGAGATGGTGTCAAAGGCTGCGGTAAGGTCGAGTAGGATCAGGATGGATAGAGGGCCGTTGTCAGCTGCAAGTAAGAGGTCGTTTGTGATTTTTGCCAGGGCTGTTTCAGTGCTATGATTCTGGCAAAAACCAGACTGAAAAGGTTCGTAGAGGTTATTGTTATGAAGATGAGCATGAAGTTGAGTTGTAATAGTCCGTTCTAATAGTTTAGTAATGAATGGGAGGTTGGAGATGCGATGGTAATTATTTGGTTCATTAGGATCCGAACCAGGTTTAACAGAAACAGTTTTGAGAGATGTAGGGACAGTGGCAGTAAGTATGGAGGGCAAACAGGTTTTAACCAGAAGAGTAGGGAGTTCTTGGACTTAGAAAATATATATATATGTTTTTTTCTAGGACTAAACTGAATCATAATGCAGCGTTTATCAACATTCCCATCGGACTGGAAGGAAATCTGCGAGGGATCGTTGATCTGATCGAGGAGCGCAGCGTCTTCTTCGAAGGCCCTTTCGGGTAGAGCGTGTGTTTGATGCTTTACTTTCTTTAGCGCTTTATACTTTGAGACGTGCTGTAAATCACACGGTCTCTCATCTCCATGTCTTTGTCGTTTCTCTCTGAAGTCAGAGCATTCGTTTCGATGAGATCCCGGCGGAGATGCGCGCCGAGGCGGCAGACCGCAGACAGGAGCTGGTGGAGTGTGTGGCGAACGCCGATGAGACGCTGGGAGAGATGTTTCTGGAGGAGAACGTTCCCACGGTGGACGACATCAAGGTTTTTCAGATGCTGTTCAATAATCTGAAGCTCTGTTTCAGTCCCTAGTGAGACTGTTTGCTTCCTACATAGACAGCAAGTACATGCAATGTGTAACAAGGACACCGTAGAATAAAGTGATACCAAGCATCCTAATCAAAAATAGACCCTCATAAGTCCATATCTCAAACTATATCTCAATATAGGCAGCAAGACAAATGATACAGTTTAATATTAGACTGAGCTCAAATCAATACATCAAAATGTTTATTAAAAACTAATTCTATTTTTATAGTGACGCACCAAAATGATTTTTTTACCAAACCCCCCAAATTAAAGTTTTTATTTAACCAAAAAACAAAACTGAAATACACTTTATTTAATAATCAATTAATTAATTACCTTTTTTTACTTGTATATGAGTTGTATATGAACATTTAAATTGCCCATAAGGCAGTATCATATCAGCTTTTTTAATGATAAAATTGTTTCTACACCAATTCATTTTTGATTGTTAAAGGAATGCAGTTAAAGTAATAGTTCACGCAGAAATGAAAATTTGCTGTAAATGTGCTCACCCTCAGGCTGTCCGAGATTAGGATGAGTTTGATCAGATCTGGAGAAATGTAGCATTGCATCAGTGTCTCAGCAAGGGATGCTCTGCAGTGAATGGGTGCCGTCAGAATGAGAGTCCAAACAGCTGATAAAAACATCACAATAATCCACAAGTAATCCACAGCACTCCAGTCCATCAGTTAACATCTGGAGAAGACAAAAGCTGAAACAAATGCAATGCTACATTTCTCCAAACCTGATGAAGAAACAAACTCACTCTCACTCTGAGTTTTTTTGATCTATCTGCTGAAGTGTTTCTCCGTGGTTTCAGGCTGCTGTGCGCAGGGCGACTATCCAGCGCGTGTTCACTCCTGTTCTGGTGGGCAGCGCCCTGAAGAATAAAGGAGTTCAGCCGCTGCTGGACGCTGCACTGGAGTATCTGCCGAACCCCACCGAGGTCAAGAACTACGCCATCCTGAACGAGGGGTGAGTTGGCAGTGTTTTTCTGACATGATGTTCAGAAGGAGATGTTTAGCAGAATGTTCACGCTGCTCTTGATCAGACAGTAACTGCAGACAGGGACCACAAGCATACGAGTAGTCCTATGCTTGAAAATGTAATTTCCATGTATTCAAATACGGTCTGTCAGTACGTGTCTCATCAGGTTTAACGTCTCAATCACATGCTCTGTTTGAATAAATATCAGAATGAGTTTTCAGAGCTTGACAGCAGCTGGTTCACAAATCCTTTGTGTTGATTTCTGTGTGAACTACTACAGGGTTTCTGCGGCTCTTGATTTGCCCTTCCACTAATTAAGTCTTAAATCAGAGCAAAAATGTCTTAAACTCATAGTCATGGCATTAAATGTGAACCTCTTCCCCAGTGTTTCTGTCTCGTCTCCCAGTACAAATATCTAAAAATCCTTAATTCAAGATGCATTTACTGGAGATGCAAATTTAGTTATGAAGTCTTGTTTTATGAGAAATTGAACAAATTAATTGAGTTTATGCTTAAAACAAGAACAAATGTGACCCTGGAGCACAAAACCAGTCATAAGTGTCAATTTTGTGAAATTGAGATGTATGCATCATCTGAAGCTGAATAAATCAGCTTTCCATTGATGTATGGTTTGTTAGGATAGGACAATATTTGGCCGAGATACAACTATTTGAAAATCTGGAATCTGAGGGTGCAAAAAAATCTAAATATTGAGAAAATCATCTTTAAAGTTGTCCAAATGAAGTTCTTAGCAATGCATATTACTAATCAAAAATTAAGTTTTGATATATTTACGGTAGGAAATTTACAAAATATCTTCATGGAACATGATCTTTACTTAATATCCTAATGATTTTTGGCATAAAAGAAAAATGGACAATTTTGACCCATACAATGTATTGTTGGCTATTGCTACAAATATACCCCAGCGACTTAAGACTGCTTTTGTGCTGCAGGGACACAGATATCAGGCAGTGGGGAATGAAAACTTGTCTTCCGTTTGAATCAGATTGGCTTTCTCACAGAAAGCAAGACTTCTTATTTTATGTCTTATAAAATTGTCGTTTTGATGAAAGAGTCTTTAGACAGAAATAGGCTACTGAGGAAGAACAGCACTTTATTGCGGTGCAATCAGAAGGTACAGTAAAAGTTATTTCCGTATTCTAGTGTTGGGTTAAGTGCTATTCAAGACATTTTGTAAATGAATGAATAGTAGCAATTTGTATCTTCAAGCTTTGAAGTGTTGCATTTCGAGAGCACATCGTGTTCCTTACGTTTTCTGTACTTGGTCTTAAAAATTTCTTAAGCCTGCACTACTGCGATGGGTCTGAAATCCGTCTCCACGTTTCAGGGCATCTAGTGACGGCTCCAGGATTCTGATGGACCCCACGAGAGACGACACGCATCCCTTCGTCGGCCTGGCCTTCAAGCTGGAGGTGAAGCAGGGTTGTGTGAACCGAAGGAAGGGTTTCTCAGTTCTTTGAGCGGTGTTTGATTAGCGGCGTGTGTGCAGGCGGGGCGTTTCGGGCAGCTGACGTACGTGCGTGTGTATCAGGGCTGTTTGAGGAAGACGGAGTACATCCACAACACCCGCTCGGGGAAGAGGGTGAGGGTCCAGAGACTGGTGCGACTCCACGCCGATCAGATGGAGGTGAGGCGCGTCTGCTGCTGCGCTTCAGGCAGATCTCCCGCCAGCAGAGTCTGAGAGTGAGTGTGTTTCTGTGCTCTTCAGGACGTGGAGGTGGTGTTTGCCGGCGATATCTGCGCTCTGTTCGGCATCGACTGTGCCAGCGGAGACACCTTCACTGCCCACACTAATGCCAACCTCTCCATGGTATGTGATGAAGAGCAGTCACTAAACCTGTCTGGCTCATACTGCACCAACTCAGGTTTTGCATTTTATTTTGCATTGAACAACAGTAACATTGTGAAGCTGTTTTCTATGTGAATCTCTGTTAAACTGTAATGTATTTCTGTGATGCGCAGCTGTATTTTCAGCATCATTACTCCAGTCTTCAGTGTCACATGATCTTCAGAAATCATTCTAATATGCTGATTTGCTGCTCAACAAACATTTCTGATTATTATCAGTTGAACACAGTCGTGCTGCACAATATTTTTGTGGAAACTGTGATACATTTTATTTTTCAGGATTCACAGATGAACAGAAAGTTCTAAAGAACAGCCATTTATTTGAAATAGAAATCTTTTGTGACATTATAAATGTCTAGTTTGATAAGTTTAATGCATTATTAAATACATTTCATACTGGACTCAAACATTTGAGTAGCATATACATAGACTGAAAAGTGAAATTTCTGACCGAGTTAGAATTGTTAGATTTATGATTGATTTAGTATCGATTTTCACAGATTTCGAGCTAAATCTAGAAAAAAAATAAAACACCTCATCAGTCACAGGAAAGATTATAATCTAAGAGACTATGGGCAGTGTCATTTTTGTATCGTTGAGATATTATTATTATAGTTGAATCAGTTTTATATTTTCATTTTTAGTAGTTTAGTCTTTTTTTTTTGTAATGTGTATATCGTTTTTATTCATTTTTATTGCAGTTTGAGTTATTTTAGTTCGTCAAGTGAAACTAAAATGAACGTGAGAAATGTTGCCTAGCAACTGGCTGAAATAAAGTTGATATTTTATTTTTTTTCGAAGTAATTTTTTTTTTTTTTATGGTTTTTAGTTTCAGTTTTAACTGTAATAACCCTGAGTGTGAGAACTCAAATTTTGACCAAATGTGCAGTGAACATCGTGGTAGTTGTTCTGGTGTTGTAATGCTGATTTAAATAATTGCACAGCTCTCTGATTTACTGCATTACAGTGGAAATGTACTATATGTGTGCAGTAATCCTAATGATGATGTGTATTCGCAGGAATCCATTCACATTCCTGATCCTGTGATCTCTATGGCCATAAGAGCCTCCAACAAGGTAGGATCACACGCTCGTTCTCTCACAGCGGACCCTTCAGACACAGACTAATGCAGCGTCTTCTGTCCTCCAGAACGACACAGACAAGTTCTCCAAGGGAATCAATCGCTTCACCAGAGAAGATCCCACGTTTAGAGTCCACTTTGACACGGAGAGTAAAGAGACCATCATCTCGGGCATGGGAGAGCTGCATCTGGAGATCTACTCGCAGGTACTGACCGCATGCATCTGTGTGTCTGTGTAACCACACACGCATCGCATGATAATCTGGAGTCTGTGTGTTACAGAGGATGGAGAGGGAATATAACTGTCCGTGTGTGATGGGCAAACCCAAAGTGGCCTTCAGAGAGACGGTGACCAGCGCTGTGCCGTAAGTCCTGCATTTACACACACGAGGAAAACACTTTCATAGCTGCTGGTCGGATAAAGATCTCATCCTAAACTAAAACCAGAAACATTTGCATTATTTGAAATAAACATTAAAGGTCCACTGAAGTGCCTTGAAAGTGCAGCATTATTATGTGAAGACAGGGTGGGACATATGGAGCAGCTCCGCCCCTTTTTTTTTAAATGGCCAATTGCGTTTCGTTTGTATCACAGCTTGGCCAGAGCCGTCGGTTGAGCTCGGCAAACCAGACTTCATTCACCCCAATGGAAAGCGCACTGTTTGAATCGTTCCCTATCCTCTATATAGTGCACTACGTGTCGTTCAGCATACAGAAAACACTAACAAGTGAGCGATTTCAGCCACAGCTTTATAGTGTCGGGGGCAGGATGCTTCAGATTCTAGACAGCTTCTGATTGGACAGAAGATCTGAAGGGCAGTGTGATGTCATCAAAATCCTTGATCTGTATTGGCAGTAGACCGAAGCTGCGTCCCAAATGACGCACTAGACACTATGCCCTTAAACACTGTGTACTTATGCACTATGTACTCAACCGTATAGTGTATGAATTTTAGTGATTTTGTCATTCATAATCGGAATCTGACAGCCCCTCCTCCTCACGTAATTAAAGCTGCCACAGTTGAGTGCATGAAGCGTTATTTCGGTTAATCAAGTGCATCATCCGGGTTTTTAGTGCGCTTTTTCTTTTTGTAATTTTCAGTGTGAACACACTAATCACTATTTATTAGCGGTGTAACGGCACACAAACATGACGGTTCGATACGTACCTCGGTTTTGATGTCACGGTACAGCAGGGGGAAAACTAAACATAATTGTTTTTTTTATTAAACAGTGGTTTAATGAAAAATCGCTCTTTCTTTAATTAAATTCAGTTATAATTAATATTTTCTTAGGGATAAAAATCTACGCTCTAAACTATAGGGAGCCCTTTTACATTAGGCTACTATAAGGTTACAGTTAACAACAGAGCCCAAACTTAAATTTAATTACTATTTATTTTTAAATAACAAGCAACACTCAACTTTAAAACAATGCATGCATGCATGTAAATTGCACATAATGCAGTTTTTAAATTAACTTCTAAATTAATTACTAAAAATTCTGTTTGTTGTTGAAATACATTCATTTACACAGTGCCTCTCATAACTCGTTTCATAACGGATTTATTTAAACACACATTAAATAATAAGGCATCACTAACAGGTAAAGTAAAATATAATAGTCTAATATTTGGCGAAATGCTCTTCTCTAGACTTCATTTATAGCGCACTAACGAGCTGTGGACACTGATGACTGCCTGAGGGAAATTAAATGCAATGCATTGTATACAAGCTGTTTCACTGACGTCTCTCCGCAGTTGAAACACTGATTGAGCGATTACGAGGCAGATGTTCATTCATGTTTATTTCGCGTTAAAACTACTAGAGGACGAGATGATCACGCTGCCGTTTGAACCGAGGCGTTTATACAGCGATCTGTCACGCCACATCAAAGAGCGCCAACACCTCATTTATTGCTTGAATTTCCTGAGAAACGACATCATTTGAAAGATGAGACTTTGTTTCTTATCAAAAGTAACAAAATAACTGTAGTTTGCAATGAAGTTCCACTCATGCAGTGGTTAAAACAACGCTGTATTTGTTTGGTACACATGCGCACCGAAGCGAAAGACCTGTGTACAGTTACACCGCTACTATTTATACTACTAAACAACTTAGAATAGGGCACAAGTACACACCGTGTAAGTTTTGAATTCTTATATCTTACATCTATTTATTCTAAATGCAAATTTTGTCATTGTTTTGGAGTACACTAGCTTATAGATAACCTTGAGGATAACATATTCATACTAACAGCCAAAAAAAATTCCATTTTGATTTCAGGGGGACTTTTACTGAAATCAAATTATATAAAAAAAATAAAAAAAATTTACAGCTAGTTGCCAAGGCAACATTTTCATTTTATTCAACTTGATGTTCTAAAATACCTAAAACTGAGAAGACATAAAAAAAAAAAAAAATAATAAATACTAAAACTAAATAGAAATATAATTGTTTATATTTAACTAAATTAAAATAGAAAAATAAAATCTAATTCAAAATATTAACACAAACTATATATCAATGATACTAAAATGACCATCGATTTGATTGGGTGAGCAGTGATTTATATAGAGGCAGAATCTGTGAGAATCGTGGGTTTGTCTGTGATGAACACATGCTGCAGCCGCTGTATTGGTCGGTCTTTATTGGTCTGGATGACCGGCACACATTCAGCACAGGGTTAGCACAGGGTTAGTTGGGTGGTTTGGTGGCGTGAGGGCATCTGGGCTGCCACTCGGTCTGCAGGACCCTGACGCCTCTGTCTGGAGACCAGGACGCCAGCAGCTTCCACTGAACGATCTCCTACAGAACACACACACACACACTCCGTCAACACACACACACATCAGTGTCCACAGACGATGAGTAGTGTTTCTGTGTTACCTGCGAGGGGAGGTCATGAAGAAGAACCACAAACTCCAACATCAGCTGCTCCTCGCTCGACTCCTGAAACACACCACAGTGCTCTTCAGCCTCTCGTTTATGATTCATAACCACACGACAGTAATATAGATCACTTATAATCACATAATCACGCTTCGTCTGCTCGTATGAGTACTGCTTTCCACATGTTAGAATAATAGTAAAGCGATAAGCTCTGAAATAACATGATGATGTAGTGATGAAAACATGACACGCAAATGAAAGTCTCTTCTCTCTGAGCTTCTGTTCATGCTGAACATGCATCAAACACCTTCATCAGGTGCATCATGGGATGCTTTCAGACACTAGCGAAGGAGGAACGTGTGAAGATGAGCACTTCATGACAGAAAACTACAAGTTAAGTTACTTGAAAAAACGTGTGTGTGTGTGTGTGTGTGTGTGAATATATTTAGTTTTGATGGTTGCCAAAGCAACATTTCTCATTTTCGTTTAATTTAACTTGATTTACTAAAATAACTAAAACTGAAAAAAAAATTAGCGATGCACCCAAACTAAATTTCTCCACCGAAAGCGGATTATTCAGAATGATATCTGCCGATATTGATAGTTTGGTTTTCTTAAGGAAACAAAATCTCTCCCAACTAATGCGGTGAACTCCACAGGGATCCCTCTCATTTGGTACATTACTATAACATTAGACGTTATAATTAACAACAAAGACCAAACTATTATATTCAACCGCTGTTTATTTTTAGATGTAATAACACTCAAATAAAAATGTTAGTATGCAACTCAATTTTACATAAGTTTTCATACAAAAATTTATTTATTCAAACATATGTATAATTAACAGTAAATAAGCTCCCTCTAGTGTTTTATAGCTAACTAATGTGACATTAAGTGAAATTGTTCACAAGTTGTTTTATTTGACGTCATTCTTTCGGTTGAAACACAGATTCCTCAATTACACAAGACGTTAAGTTGTTCTGTGTCTTTCAACACCTTCTGCTGTTCTGTCACGTTTATTTTGTGCTATAACTTGTATTAAAGACTCTTGCTTGAACTGAAGCTGCTATAGTGATCTGACACGCTACATTTAAGAGCATCAAAACGGAATTTATTGTTTGAATTTTGCGATAAAATGGACAGGATTTGTGAGCTGAGGCTTTGTTTCTACAAAAAAAAACGGAAAAAGCTCTTTGCGATTATTGGATGGGAGGCGGCTACAGATAATGTACGGTGAAGGGAAAAAACACGGATCTGGCAACCCTGACTCGAACTACAGGTGATTCATAGCGTCAAACCAGTTAACGCTATTTTTTTTAAAAGTGAGATTAAATAAAATATTATTTTCGCATTAACTTCGACAGCCCTAAATTCTACAAAAGAGAGATTGTAACACTTTACAATTTGTTAACTTTATTTAATGCATTAACTAACATTAATGAGAAATACATTTGTTACAGTATTTATTAATCTTTGTTAATGTTAGTTAATAAAAATACAACTGTTCATTGTTAGTCCATGTTAGCTCAGGACCATTAAATAACATTAATACTTATTAAACTTTTCATTTTAATAATGTATTTTTCAGAAGTATTTTTCATTGTTAGTTTATGTAAACGAATGTAGTTAACTAATGTTAACAATCAGAACCTTATTTATAAAGTGTTACCGATATTTTCCTCCGACATGAGTTGCAGTCCGACACGTTTTCTGCCGTTTTGATTGACAGTGATTATATAGGCATTTTAAAAACTAATAAAAATGACAGAAACATGCAACAAAATGACTAAAACTTTACCTGAAGTTACTAATTCTAAATATAGCATCTCAAAAATACTAAAATAATGATGCTGCTTCTTCACCAGCCACTAAAAAACCTAATTTAAGAAATGTGTGTGTAGACACAATTAGGGCTGTCAAAAAAAATTCGAATTTCGAATATTCGTCGAATTAAAAAAAAACAAAAACTTTGCATTCGAATTTAAGGTCTGCGTCAGCCGTCAGGCAGCTTATCAGTGGTGCACGAGATGCGATGACGATGTATGTGTCAGTGAATTTGTTAGTCTATCCAGTTGAACCCACTAGATGCGGCGCTGCTACGTTGTTCATTCATTTATTGCGGAAAACGAGAGCATCAGTGTGGAGAAGATGTTGTTTACGTCAAAACTGAAACCAAGCCGTTCACACAGAATGCATATTTATCACATTTTCTAGAGGGACATCTATCACCGTTACACTTGCGTCTCGCACAAGAGAGCCGCATGTTTAGAAATTAATGTAAGTTCAACTTTTAAAAAACATGTCTCAAGACGTTATGGCGGTTTTCCCCATCCCACTGTATCTCATGTTTTAAATGAAGTAGCCTACTCTTTGTGATTGGTTTTCGGTCCTTTGTATTAAACTATACATACATGCATGGTGCTGGGTTTTTTTTCTAATTGTTTAAGCAACTTTATTAATTATATATGGTTTATAAACATTATTTTAAACATTATACACTTTTTTGCAAAGATAGTCGTGTTATTTTATTACGCTTTGAAGAAACGTGCATAATATTTTGCTCGATGCGCCCTCTTGTGGCCTCAGGAGAGAAGCCAAAAGCTTTTTCCCCCTAACTGAAATTATGCCTTTTAAATTAGAATATAATTCGAATTTTGATAATATTTAAGTAGAAAATTCTAATGTAGTTTTTCAGTCATTTTGACAGCCCTAGACACAATTAATAAAGATCATTCATGTGTCCAAACCTTCACTTTTTTTGACGTTTTGAGCAGCGGGGGGGTGTTTGCACTGACCTGCTGGGTGACGCTGGCCACCTGAGCCATGTTGAACTCTGTGTTCTCACTGGACTCTCTGAGCATGATGAAGGACGCGGCCACATGAGCCAAACGCCAGAACGTCTGCATCTCCTCACTCATGTTACCGTAGCTGTCTGCAAGCAGGGCAGAGAGAGAGGCTGTTGCAGTGCATTGTGGGACTGTCGTGTCAGATGTAGGTTAGTTTAGGTGTTGGTCACACCTGGTATGTCGCGCGCAGAGACGGCGCTGTCAGGTGTGATGTGTTTCTGGTAGAAAGCCTCCTGCTCCTGCGCTGTGCGGTTGATCTGCTGCAGAGCCTCACAGCGCAGCTTCACGTCAGGAGCACTGTGCCGCTCCGTCCGGGGGAACAACACGTCCGCTGAGCACCGCAGCGCTGGGCCCTGACACACAACAAGCACCACTCGACATATTACTGACCGAAAGCTCGGCGCCGGAAGATTTATAATGTTACAGTAGATTTCTGTTTCAAATAAATGCTGCATCACAGAAATAAATTACAGTTTAACAGATATTCACATAGAAAGCAGCTGATTTACATTGTAATAATATTTCACAATATTACTGACTTATCAAAAAATACAAATACTGGCGAGCAGAAGCGACTGCTTTAAAAAATATTAAAATAATCTTACAGACCCTAAACTTTTGTGTACCAAGAGAGCTAAATGACCCTACAGCGGTTCTCTATCAGCTCGAAAAGATGCACATCTGAAGGTGCAAAAGGTCAAATTAAAGCTCATATTTAGGAATGTAAATATGCATAATCGGACAATAAACACTTAATGCATTGACATTAAGGAATGTAATAATATAGTTAAGTAATTTAATGTAATATAATGAAATAATAGCACCTAGTGAGCAAGACGCACACTCTTTCTGGCATTCATATTTCTGAGCAAAGTAGGTTCATTATCGTTTTCTTCTCCAAATGCTACATATCAAATATATATTTTGGAATATTTGGAGAATATTCACCTTCTGAATGCGTCTACTGCGATTAAAATATTTGAGGCTCTTCAGGTTGCTCAAAAAGACTGAAACAAGCCATTTTAAATCATAAAGTTGCACTACAAATAATCCTTATCCGTTAGTTTGACTGAATGAGCTTGACATTTGCTGCCATGCGCTATTTTTTTCCGTCAGGAAATTAATGTAACACTGTATCACAAGAATATCTGTATTTTCAGGAATGTTTCTAAAGTTGGGAAAAGTACATTATGTTAAAATGATGAGAAGCACTTAGTTAATGACGGAATATTTTCGATTAATGCAACACACGTATGTTACAAAACAGACTTGCATATATTACTACCGTAATATTTAACGCGTCTGTAGTATTGCTGAAAGACTCATCTGAGCTTTTATTGATGGTCTGCTGATAGTAATTAGCTCATATGTTTAAGAGTGAGGAAAATAATATCAGTTCATGTACAGAGCAAATGTTTAAACAGATTTATTGACAGTATGGCAAGCCATTTCAACATTTAATCCTTAAAACATTAGTATTTATTTTTTAGCTACTAGTTTCTATTCCATTAAGTACTAGTACTTATTAATTAGCTACTACTGCTTATTATTTAGCTACTAGTAACTTTTTAAAGATACTAGTACTTATTTCAGTAGTGACTAGTAACTATTCTACTGTTACTAGAAACACATTTCCAATTTTTGTCATCGACTTCTATGGGGATCTGCCATTCAGATGTCAACTATTCACTTCTGAACAGTATGTATTCCAATAGTGACTGGTATCTTTTTAAATATTACTAGTAAGTATCATTAGATACTAGTATGTATTTATTAAATATTATTACTTGTCAATTGATATTAGTGCCTATTTAATATATATTAGTAGTTATTCATTAAGACACTGGTACTTAATTATTATACACTAGTATCTTTTGTAATCGTTACTAGTAACAAATCTTATTATAATAGTCAGAACTGCTTTTTTTACTTGTCTTATGTTATGACTAGTCATATATATTATTAGGGATGCACGATATTGGATTTTTGCCGATATGCTGATATTTTTCAACTAATTTTGGCCAACAGCCGATACCGATATATTTCCTTTTGTTTGAAAAAACAACACCAAGTCTCTCCTGTACAGAGATTATAAATTATTTTTCCTTTTGGTTAGTTTTTAACAAAAACTTACTTTTGAGAATTAAATAAACAATTAATTTCTTTTATAATGAGAATACATTGAAAGCTTTGAAAATAACTATAAAGCAACTATAAATCAATGCTTAACATTTTATTTGAATAATTAACGTTTGTAGATGGTCTAAAGCAAAAGAGTTGTACACATTCTGAAAATCTTTTAGAGCTCCTTGTATTTAAGTTTTCATAATCGGTTTGAAAAAAAAAAACATATTACACATTAATGAATAAATCATTGCTGATGTGATCTTATCGCTGTCACACCCTGAGCACATGTGAGTTATTCATCTTATCGGCAAGGCATATCGGCATACTTTTTCATATCGGGCCAAAGCCGATATTTGCATTTTAAGCCATTATCGGCCAATCCCGATAACGTTCCGATAATATCGTGCATCCCTAATATATATATGCTAGTCATTATTGTTATACATACTAGTCAGGACTGAATATTTGATATCTGAAATAGAAGTCAATGGAAAAATGCATGGTAACACTTTAGTTTAAGGTCCAATTCTCACTATTAACTAGTTGCTTGTTAACAAGCATATTACTAGCATATTGGCTGTTTATCAGTACTTATAAAGCACATATTAATGTCTTATTCTGCATGATCTCTTAATCCTAAACACCATATCTAAACTTAACAACTACCTTACTAACTATTAATAAGCAGCACATTAGGAGTTTACAGAGGCAAATGCCATGGTTAACAGTTAGTTAATAGTAAGAACTGGTCCCCAAACTAAAGCATGACCAAAATTGGAAATGTGTTACCAGTAACAGCAGAATAGTTACTAGTCACTACTGAAATAAGTACTAGTATCTTTTTAATAGGTACTAGTATCCAATTAATAACTTAGTATTAATAATAAATACCACTATCTAATGAATAAGTAGTAGTAGCTTTTAAAAAAATACTAGTACCTAAATAATAAGCACAAGTACCTTAATAATAAGCACTAGTAGCTAATGAACAAGTACTAGTACATAATAGAATAGATACTAGTAGCTGAAAAATTAGTACTAGTATAGATACTAGTTAGTTTTAAGGATTAAATGCTAAAATGGCTTGCCATGAATGCTGTTTAAGCATGTTTTTAGTATCAGTACTGGGTGCTCAATAAACTAGAGCTCTGCAGTGGTAACTGGTCAGCTGGTTAGGCAGGAGTGAGTCAGTGGTTAGTGGTTTCAGAGCAGGTTAGTAATGGATAAGAGCAGAAGTGAAGCGTACCGCACTGCCACTGGCCCAGTCAGTCACTGAGAAATCCAGCTTGTACTTCCTGCCTCCTGCTTCCACATCCTGTCAACACAAGGGTTAGCAAACACTGTGATCCAAGTACACACTTCACAGGTCTGGTCTTGCCTCAGATGTGGTGTCTCAGAGTCATGAGAGCGAGCTGAATGAGTGCCTCACCTCCGCACTGGCCTTGTGCACCTGCTGCAGTCCGAACACCCTGAAGGGCGAGCCGTGGTGTGTGTTCAGGTAATGCAGGGCCACCTGAGCCGCCCGCCGCGCCGGGTAGTGTGTGGGCTCCAGATCTCCAGTGCTGGCCATGTCCTCCGCCGTCTGAGAGTCAGAGCAGAAACAAACACCTGAGAGAGTGTGTGGGGCGCGGCGCTGGACTCTGACCCTTTATCACCGACTGTTGCGTAACAACTCGTGTAAAGAACATGTGATCACTGTCAAAATGAAGGAGGCGATGAAGAAATGTTCAGCTGAACAAACAAAAGATGAAGAAATGTAGGGATCTTCAGCTGAAGCTGCCTGTAACAGTTACTGCCACAGTCACCGAGATGAGAGGCTTTCACTTCCTGTTTTGTGCAATAGCCCCGCCCCCTCTTAAAGAGACACTGCAGCTAGATTAAAACAGCTGACTGCTGAAACACTACACAGTTTGTGATGCATTTAGGGATGGATTATGAAGCTAAAAATGACTCATATCTGTAGTTACTGAAGGTCAATCAGAGGAACCGTCATTGCAACCAAACTGATTTGCCACATTCATAATGTTTAATGCAAAAAGTAAAATACTGTACAATCTATTTAAACCGAACCAAGGCTTTTTTCATCTTTATCTATTGGTTTGTCTGTCTATCTATCTATCCATCAATACATAATACATTTTTAATTAATTAGTAAACTGTTATTTTTAAATATATCTTCACTGAAATACTTTAAGGCGATAGTTCACCCAAAAATCACAGTTCTCTCATCATTTTCTCTCCCTAATGCTGTTCCAAACCGGTATGAGTTTCTTTCTTCTGTTGAACACAAAAGAAGATATTTTGAAGAATGTTGGTTCCAAACAGTTGATGAACCCCATTGACTTCCATAGTATTTTTTTTTTTCCAAACTATGGAAGTCAGTGGCTAATGGCAACTGTTTGGTTACCAACATTCTTCAAATTATTTTCATTTTTGGGTGAACTATCCCTTTAAATCCTGTAAAATCCCATGCAGTGATTTCTGTGAACATTTTTGAGTGATGATGGAAATGCAGTGTGTCTGTGTGCACTGTATATATATATATCTTACCAACCAAAGACTATTGAATCGATAGTGAATATTTGATGTGTATAGTCCAGCACTAATTGTTATGCTGCAGGTTTGACTTCACTCATAAGAAGCAGTCTGGAGGCTCGGGTCAGTACGGTAAAGTCATTGGTGTCCTGGAGCCGCTGGACCCCGAGAATTACACAAAGCTGGAGTTCAGCGACGAGACCGTCGGGACCAACATCCCCAAACAGTTCGTGCCGGCTGTGGAGAAGGTGAGCTGCCCACATCTCACGAAGAACCATTCAACATCCACACTAGCTCTCATAATCAGGAGATCTCAGGACTTCAGATCTGGAGAAATGTAGCATTGCATCAGTGTCTCAGCAATGGATGCTCTGCAGTGAATGGGTGCCGTCAGAATGAGAGTCCAAACAGCTGATAAAAACATCACAATAATCCACAAGTAATCCACAGCACTCCAGTCCATCAGTTAACATCTGGAGAAGACAAAAGCTGAAACATCCATCAAGACGTTTTTAACTCAAATACCATTGAGTCTATAATCCATAATAACTCTTCCTCCAGTGAAGAAGTGTTCTGCTGTTGTCTCTCACATCAAAATCCAGCCACATATGTGTTTAGAGCTGTTTAAACGCTGCTTGATCTGTGCAGATTTCTCTCCTGATTCACACCAGAACACTTTTTACTGGAGGAAGAGTTATTATGGATTATGGACTCAATGGTATTTGAGTTAAAAACGTCTTAATGCTGGATTAGTTTCAGCTTTTGTCTTCTCCAGATGTTAACTGATGGACTGGAGTGCTGTGGATTATTGTGATGTTTTTATCAGCTGTTTGGACTCTCATTCTGACGGCACCCATTCACTGCAGAGCATCCATTGCTGAGACACTGATGCAGTGCTACATTTCTACAAACCTGATGAAGAAACACACTCATCCTGATCTCGGACAGCCTGAGGGTATATTCCTTAAAAACTAAAATACAGAAATGATGACTTTCAAAATGTTACTGTCTCTCAGCCTCATTCCAACCTGGTTTCTTCTGTGGAGCGCAGAAGATCGGGCTTGATGATTTCTGGCTGATCTATGGCTTTAGGTTGAGTGTTTCTATCACGGGTGAAGTGTGTGTGGTGTTCCGTCCTCAGGGTTTCAGGGAAGCGTGTGAGAAGGGTCCTCTGACGGGACACAAGATATCTGGAGTGCGTTTCGTCCTGGAGGACGGAGCTCATCACATGGTGGACTCTAACGAGATCTCCTTCATCCGGGCTGGAGAGGGCGCTGTAAAACAGGGTATGATGAGCAGATCATTCACTCTCTCTCACTGACATCCGATCAGAGCTTCACGTGAGTGTCCCGTGTCTTCTTCAGCCATTGAGAAGTCCAGCATGGTGATTCTGGAGCCGGTGATGTCTGTGGAGATCGTGGCCCCTAATGAGTTCCAGGGGGCCGTTATTGCAGGGGTCAACCGTCGTCACGGGGTCATCACGGGACAGGACGGGGCAGAGGGCTATTTCACTCTCTACGCTGATGTGAGTCACTTCAATCACACTGACTGATCAGACAGACACTGATCACAAACGGGTCCATCTCACCTCTCAAGTCTGCATCAGCCCAAAATCAAAGATACAAATTATATCATTATAAAGCGGAGAGTTCCGGTGCTTGATTCTGATTGGCTGAGCCGCGTTCGAAGCTGTTGTAAATTACTCTACAAAGTAACACACACCTTTGTTTACGTTTGTGTGTTGCTCGGCGACCACTTTGTTGCAACCACAACTGTTCAAACATCAAACAAACAGATGCAAAGACTAGATCCATGGAAACTATTCATTTTTTATCTTTCCAGCTTATGGTTTTAAACACATACGAGCTGGCGTGAACTCGAGTGTGCGAGGCGGTGTCGGCAATCTCCATTTATTAGCTTGTCTAGCTGTGCAAAAACAGTTCATCAATAAACTAGTATTTGTTTTTAAATTATTTGAAATGTATTAACGTACTAATAAATCCTCATTTGTAGCGCAGTTGTTTTGACTTGCTTTGTCAGATGTGAACTGAAGTCTCACACAGACACAAGTCATATTTTTTTACAAGAAAACTGAATGTAAAACCATAATACATATAGAATACATTGAAATAAATTAGGTTAATATTAGAAGAGGGTTACCAACGGGTATGTTTAGGGGTTGGTGTGGACAATAATTAAATGTATGCAATTAAACAACTCAATAATTACTTAAAAATAATCATGCAAATGAAGAATTATAAAGCAAGTGCTATAAAAGAGTATAAACTGCTAATACATCCATTCATGCAAAAACTATAGGGTCCTGAAACTGCAGCCTCCTACTCATCTCCAGAGCCAAAATATCTCAATATTTCACTGACCGTAAAGCAAAAAATGATGTATTATATTTTAAATTATGAAATATTCATACTATAGTATTATTATTATTATTGTTTTGTTTACAGTTAGAGAATATTGCAAATAGCATAAATTAATGAATAAATAAAACCCTCAAAACCAAAACATCCAGATGCATTGTACAGTAGTAATGTGTGTGTATAGTACATATCCAGCATACAGTATAAACAAGTTAACAATGACTCAGATTTCAGATCTTGTGTTTATTGAGATGAGATCTGCTACTGTGTTCTGTTGTTCAAGTTCTGCAGTTCTGTGATTATGATCATATTGGCGTAATGGACAACTAATCTGTCGACCTGGTGTTTTCTGGGCTAGATCCCGTTGAACGACATGTTCGGATACTCGACCGAGCTGCGCTCCTGCACGGAGGTAAAATGTGAACGTGAAATCAAAATACTCTCTCTCATGTGTTCCTGGTCTTATTGTGAACGATTCATCTGTGAATATTATTCTGAGAGAAAACAAAACAACAACTGCCTTCGTAATCTCTCTTTAAATTGCAGTAGTTCTTTGTGAAATGAGCGATCAGTATCATGAACTAAACCAGGTCCTGATGGTTGTGACCGGTGTTTCATGTTGATGTGTGTGTGTGTGTTCAGGGTAAAGGCGAGTACACCATGGACTACAGCAGATATCAGCCCTGTCTGCCCTCTGTACAAGAAGAGCTCGTCAACAAACACTTGGAGGCCACGGGACAGCTGCCCGCCAAGAAGAGCAAGTGGAAAAACTGATGCACTGCACACAGTTCAGATCTGTCGAGGACACCGCGGATTTTAAATTCTGCAGAGATCGGCTTTGGTCATGCACTGTAAATGTATTTGTACAGCGAATGTTTGCAAATGTAGTAAAATCATGATCTGTTTAAACTTGTCCCGTGTGCTATACTTCACGCCTAACCCGAGCAGAAAACAGCTGAAGAAATCTGCATTGAAGGAGCAACCTGAAGCTTATCTACTGTAGACAGCAGGGAGTTTTCCAGAAACCGGGGAAGTAAACGGATAACATAACTTTTGTTCCTAATCCTGAGTTTAATCCTAACTTTCAGGGTGTGCAAGTAATCATCGTCAGCAGCTGATTGTGTGAACATGAGCTGCTCTGGAGTCAGTTTTCCTCAAAGGTTTTCAACAGGTCTGACAGATTCACACATTATTATAATAGCTCATTTTGGAATTTTAAAGCACCGTTATAACATGAAGCAATGTTAATTATAAAGTGGATAGTTCCAGGATAGTTCCAGTGCTTGATTCTGATTGGCTGAGCCGAAGCTGTTGTAAATTACTTTCAACAGGTCTGACAGATTCACACATTATTATAATAGCTCATTTTGGAATTTGAAAGCACCGTTATAACATGAAGCAATGTTAATTATAAAGTGGATAGTTCCGGTGCTTGATTCTGATTGGCTGAGCCGAAGCTGTTGTAAATGACTCTACAAAGTAACACACCTTTGTTTACGTCCGTGTGTTGCTCGGCAACCACTTTGTAGCAACCACAACTGTTTCTGAGGAGCTACATTGTTTGGTGGAAGAATACTGTTAAATACTAATAAACCGTCGATGTGCTAGTGATATGCATGCTAATAAGCAACTAGTTAATTGTGAGAATTGGTCCCTAAAATAAAGTGATACCGTTAATTTTTTATCCGATATGAAGACGTGTGCATAATCCACAGTGGAAACACATTTACCGAATAAATTCCTAACTCTTTTGGTGTACGGTTTTTCCCATACTATATGAATTGGTGGGTCAAAATGTTATTGACAACGAAACAATCAAATTAAATGGCGTCTGGCAGTTGCAGCTGGTGGTCAGTTTGTGTGTAAATGTATGTTTTTGACCAACCTTTTTCACTTTTGATGTCATTACTAGTGAGAAATTAGTATTGTAGTAATTCAATCTTTTAGTTATCAATCACCAAAGTGCTCTCTATTTTGCTGTACATCATTAGATCATTATTCTGTGTCAGAAGTCTGTCTGAAATTAGTTTTGTGAGGAACCTTAGTGCTCAAATGCTGTCACTTAGCAACACCTAACAACCACCCAAAAGAACATGGAAGCCACTTAGCAACACCCTAGCAACTACCAAAAGAATGTGGTAGCCAATTAGCAACACCCACACCCTAACAACCACCAAAAGAATGTGGTAGCCAATTAGCAACACCCACACCCTAACAACGACCCAAAAGAACGTGGTAGCCAATTAGAAACACCCACACCCTAACAACCACCAAAAGAATGTGGTAGCCACTTAGCAACACCCTAGCAACTACCAAAAGAACATGGTAGCCAATTAGCAACACCCACACCCTAACAACCACCAAAAGAATGTGGTAGCCACTTAGCAACACCCTAGCAACTACCAAAAGAACATGGTAGCCAATTAGCAACACCCACACCCTAACAACGACCCAAAAGAACATGGTAGCCACTTAGCAACACCCTAACAACCACCAAAAGAATGTGGTAGCCACTTAGCAACACCCACACCCTAACAACGACCCAAAAGAACGTGGTAGCCACTTAGCAACTACCAAAAGAACATGGTAGCCAATTAGCAACACCCACACCCTAACAACGACCCAAAAGAACGTGGTAGCCACTTAGCAACTACCAAAAGAACATGGTAGCCAATTAGCAACACCCACACCCTAACAACGACCCAAAAGAACGTGGTAGCCACTTAGCAACTACCAAAAGAACATGGTAGCCAATTAGCAACACCCACACCCTAACAACGACCCAAAAGAACGTGGTAGCCACTTAGCAACTACCAAAAGAACATGGTAGCCAATTAGCAACACCCACACCCTAACAACGACCCAAAAGAACGTGGTAGCCACTTAGCAACACCTTAGCAACCACTCAAACAGCACATGGTAAACCTCAGCGAACCCAGTCACCCGCTATTGTGAGTTCTGCACAAGGAAATGTGTAGCTGGCGTTCACAGAGTCTGACTTCAGCACAGCACGCGTTACCTCAGGCTGCGGAGGCTCCTGAGACGCGGGGGGAGCCGGACTGAGCTCGACCACAGAGAGAAGCAGCCAGACTGAGCAGAAGGTCTTCATGATCCGCTCCGGAGAAGATCTCAGTCCTGTGCTGTTGTTTATACTGCGGAGCGCTGTTGCGTAACACGAGCGTGAGCTGACGCTTCCCAGATGAGCGTCAGCATCTGAACAAACCAGACCGAGTCCCCAGCTCACACACTTCGGCTTTATGTAGATCAATCCGCGGATAGCATGACATCTGTGCTGCTGTTTTCCCTCCGTGATTATGTCACTAAGCATCTGGCTTCTGTTAGTAAGAATGTATTGTATCAAGTTTATAAAACCCAAAAGAAAAGTTGATTTTGAGGGAATACTACTGCAACAATTCATCATCTATACACCTACAGCATCAGTCTCCTGCTTATTGTATTGTATCATTTGGGTGGCACATCAAGCCGGTGTGCAGGCAGCAAACATTTCTTGCGATTTCTGTTAATTGTGTAAACGAATAATTCTGTTTTGAGTTTAATTTTAATATTAGTTTGAATTCAAATTAAAGGGTGGATTTCAGGAACAAAAATTTAATAAAACTTTAAAACCGGTCCAAAAAATACAACATTTGTAACGTAATATATCCCCAAACAGCTGTCAATATCAAACTAAAATATTATATTGAATTTAAGTTTTGTTTTTTAATCACTGCTTGTAAACTACATTGGCACAATCATCAGAGATGGACCCGTCAGAAGTAGTTATTTGTGTAAATGCAATGCAAAACTAGTTATTTCTACGTTTTTAGCACAATTTAAAGTCGTACTTCTTTACTTTCAGTCAAGTACTGTATGTTTTTGACCAGATACTTGTACTTTTTAAATGTACATGTTTACTGGGTATCTGCATCTTCACTAAAGCATTGCTGCATGAAATGAAATGCAGTGCTTGTTTGTGAGTAACTTTGGGCCTCTGGTTCCAGAAGCGTGTTCTGCTTGAGGCCTCACACTTTCTCACGAAACATGATGCATTCTGCAGCACTTCTGCTTTCCACCACCATTAGTAAGGCGGGGAAGTCTTGTATTATTCCTTAATCAGCAGAAAACCCCACAAACACATGATTCCTGCCTTCATCGGAGCCAGATTATGCATAGTACATGCATGACATTCCTGATTTGAAAGTTATGGCCAGAGATCCAGATGCTTTCTGACATCTGTGAGTGTCTTACTGCATCCAAACAGTCTTTGCACGTTGTAAACGTTATGCATTTTCAATACTTAAGTCTTCTTTGAAACTTTGGACATTTGGCTGCTTTGCTTATTTCGATGAGTGATACACACTGATACTGATACACGTGTTTTTCAGCGCAACAGTCGCTGTTTTAAAGCAGCACTACGTAACTATGTAACGCTCTAGCGGTTAATAAACAGAGCTGCACACATCGCGCGGAAGAACATTCCGACCGGATCTACTTCTCTAAGTTTATGTCTCTGGCGATTCACGCAGGTATGTGTTACTCCGCAGCGGTGACCAGCCTACAATAGTCCGAATATAAGTACTTATTATAAGTGTACTGTAGTGATTCGGAATAAGACAAAAACGCGGTTTGGAAGATGAAATCATGATGTACTCGCTCATTATATACATTTTGCAAATGTTGAACACAGAAAAAGTTACATAGTGCTGCTTTAATGTCTTTCTCATTCGTATTACCTTACAGCAGAGCCAGTGGAGCGAATCAAACACACAGTCGACTCTCTCTCGTACAGCGCTGATAAACCCTATATTCAACCGGTTCGTCTTAAAAGGGCCTCTTTCTCCCACAATTAGCTTGGAAAGTTTCGATTCATTCTAGCGAATCGGTTCGTCCTAAACGACTCGCTCTCTCACATTTAGCTTTAGAAAGATTCATTCCAGAGAATCGGTTCGTCCTAAACGACTCGCTCTCTCACATTTAGCTTTAGAAAGATTCATTCCAGAGAATCGGTTCGTCCTAAACGACTCGCTCTCTCACATTTAGCTTTAAAAAGATCCATTCCAGCGAATCGGTTCTCTGATTAATTCTAATGAATCACTTGGTTATAAATGAACCGATTACAAACAGATGCACTGATTCGAGTCAGTTCTTCAGTGTGTTTAATTTGAACAATTTAAGCAGGATTCTAGTTTTTAAGCTGTTTATGTAAATGTATCTGTTCGGTTTTGATGTTGCCACCCTAAATAGGATGTTCACCCCCCCGACTCTTGAACGTGACTCTCTGGATCACGTGACTCGCGGCAGAGCTGTCACGTGACTGTGAGCATGGCAGCGCGAGAGGAGTATGAGGGTCTGCTGGGTGAAGATGAGGAGGATGAAGGTGTGTCGCGGCACCTGAGCCCGCTGTGTGACCCGACTCACCTGCTGCACCGGATCCTGGTTCTGCTCTTCATGTGCTTCCTGGGCTTCGGTAAGAGTCACGAGACCAGCAGGATCACTGCACTCACAGCATCTCACTGATTCATATCCATATAACATTCTGTTCACATCACAGAGCAAATCAAAAAGCTGTTACCATGTTTTTGTGAGTTTAGGCTCAGTGGTGTCAGATTGCATGTGAAAGTGAAACTCACCGTGTTAACTTACCATTCTGCTCTTTTTTTTTATTTGACTTTATTTTCATTTTTTTCAGGCAGTTACTTTTGTTATGACAACCCCGCCGCTCTTCAGACTCAAGTCATACAGGTGTGTGTGCATGCAGGTGCAGTCTGCTCAAGCCTGTCCTTACATTAGTTTACTGCTGAACATATGCTCTGTGACCATGCATCATGTTTTGTTCTTGATGGTGATTGTCACAAATGAACACAACTTTTATGAACTGTACACAGGGGCGGACTAAGTGATTTGGGGGCCCTAAGCAAATGTCAGGTTTAACTATGCGCTCTCTCTCTCTCTCTCTCTCATACTTTATTTACATCTCCACAACTATTAAGTAAATAAGTAGTCAACCTGATGCTGTTCTAAAGCCATATTAGGCTTATTTTTATTAATTTTTTTCGGATCACAAAAGAAGAAATGCTTGCACTTGTCCATTTAATGAATTGTAACCTTCTTCAATCTTTTTACAAAAAGGATTCAAATGTCGTAAAAGTATCCCATGCAACTCGTTCCATATTCCAAGTGTTCTTAAGGCATATTTTAGGCCGGGTTTGCCAAGACACAAACTGAAAATGATGCATATTATTAAGCAAAAATTTCCAGTCATCACATTCGTGCATGTATTATGAGAGCGCAGCAGTTCACGCATAGGAAAAGCACACAAGCGAGTCATTTTGAAACATCAAGACAAATAAAATCTTGACATGAAACTCGATGCATTCTTCTCTGAGGCTCTGAGACGGTGTGGTTTGATTGGCTCACTGCGTGTGTCTCTGTGTGTCTCAGGACATGAGTCTGAACACGGCCTCCTTCATGCAGCTGTACGCCTGGTACTCATGGCCTAATGTTGTGCTGTGCTTCCTCGGAGGCTTTCTGTTGGACCGGGTCTTTGGCATCAGGTGGGTCCAGATCAGCTGCACTGCTGTGGGATGTGTGTTCACGTCACTGGGCTGACCGTATAATGCGCTTCCACTGTCTGGAATCTTGTACAGCACGTGCTTGCTTTAGTAAAGAGTAACACGTTCTTTCCTTCTTTCTAGGCTGGGGACGATCATCTTCGCATTGTTTGTGGTAATAGGGCAGGTGGGTTATCACACGCATGCATTATGTCTGCTAACAGTGTCACAATCAGTGCTATGGAAGCTTGGAAGGATTTCTGACTTTTTTCTCAACCTTTTGTATTTTATAAATGAGATATAAACTAGCAATTGATAGTTTTTTTTTAGTCACGTGACCGGCTCGGCGGGCAAAACATCCACAGAACTGCAGCACAAGCCTGTGACCTTTCCATCTGTTCCAGTCCACAAATATTTAGATCAGCTCTCAAAAGAATAAAACAAAGATATGTGAACAGAATGCAAGCTTTGGCCATTTACAGTACATATAAAGCACCCGCCGCAGTATTTCAATCCCTCAAAACAGCGTGACATTCTAAAACGTTTACTGTGAAAACACTTAAAGTGCCTTTAAAACAGTGATATTAAAAGATCAAATTCAGTACACTATTGATGATGCATGCTTTATACAAGCAAGCAAATGAGCTCGGAGAATGGTGAAGTGTTATGGGAAAATATTTCATATTAAAGTGAAAATTAGGCTGTGTTTTACTCGCCCCCGAGTCATCCTAGGTGTATATGACTTTCTTCTTTCAGACGAATCCAGTTGGAGTTATATTAAAAATTGTCTTTGATCTTTCAAGCTCTATCGTTGCACTCAGCGGGTG
>NW_015546153.1:493321-493600 GCF_001515605.1 Sinocyclocheilus anshuiensis | reverse complement strand
AAGAGTCCATCCATAAAAAAAGTGTCTCACACGGCTCCGGGGGGTGAACAAAGGCCTTCTGTAGCGAATCAATGCATATTTGTAAGAAAAATATCCATATTCAAAACGTAATAATCACTTTAATCTAGTTGTACACAGAAGCAGTTCCAGGGGAATGACATATGAGGTCAGCGTTGTGCATGCGCTGCTCAGAAGTGATGAACGCAGAAGCGCAGCGGAGAGATCAAAACAAAACAACGGTCACTAATTAGAAGTACAAAACGAGGATTTGTAAAGAAG
>NW_015546153.1:488471-493231 GCF_001515605.1 Sinocyclocheilus anshuiensis | reverse complement strand
GCATCGATTCGCTACAGGAGGCCTTTGTTCACGCCCCGGAGCCGTGTGAGACATTTTTTTTATGGATGGGCGCTTTTTATTTAACTTCTTTTGGACTGAAGCATGCAACACCCGCTGAGTGGCATTAAACAGCTTGAAAGATCAAAGACAATTTTGAATATAACTCCGACTGGATTCGTCTGAAAGAAGAAAGTCGTATACACCTAGGATGTATACGGTGTAAAACACAGCCTAACTTGGGTGAGTAAAACACAGCCTAATTTTAATTTTTGGGTGAACTAACCCTTTAAACTTTGCGCATCGCATTTATATTCTGGGTTCATCTGCTCGCCTGTATAAAGCATGCATCATCAATAATGCGTGCACTGAATTTGGCCTTTAAATATCACTGTCTTACTACATTACTATTAATGCAAACCTCGTAAAAATAACTGGCGGTTAGTGGAGGAAAGCCTAGTTTTGCCCTCCATGTGAACGTTCCTGTAAGAGCGAAGAACGATGGATTACAAGGAAAAAAGTCAGAATTGCAAGACATAAACTCGCAATTCTAAGAAAATGTCAGAATTGAGATATACTCAAAATTCTGTGGAAAAAAGTCATAATTGTGACTAAACTAATTCTAAGAAACAAAGTCAGAATTACTGCTGCTTACATTAGTAACCTTCACATCAACTGAACACAACGCTCCTCGTAACACCTGAAGGCTTTGTTGAAGTGTGTGTGACTGATGTGTAATGGAAGTGTGTTTTCAGTGGTGTGTGTGTGTGATCATCGGTTCTGTTTCGCAGATCATATTTGCTGCTGGAGCTCTGGCCAATCACTTCTGGCTGATGAATCTGGGTCGTTTTGTGTTTGGGTGAGCAGCGTCTGCTGATTAAAAAGCATCTGATGTTTCTCTGGCTGTGTGTGAACATGCGTGATCTGTTCAGTATCGGCGGAGAGTCGCTGGCTGTGGCTCAGAACACGTATGCAGTGAACTGGTTCAAAGGAAAGGAGCTCAATCTGGTGTTTGGCCTGCAGCTCAGCATGGCCAGAGTGGTAAGAGATGTTCATTTGTGATGCGAATGAAGTCAGATTCACTGTAGAATCACTGCGACCCAAATCCAAGTGGAGAGTCATTCTTGAGTCCAAAAATGACCATTGATGCACAGTGCTGGGAGAAAAGAGAATATTTCTTACTGGCCGTAAAACTGCATTTTATTTTCAGAAAATATAGTACAGTTCAAAAGTTGGGGGTTAGTGAGATGTTTTAAATTAAATTTTATTTGATCAAAAATACAGTAAATTTTTTTTTTAATTATTAGAATCTATAATGTTTTCTATGTGAGTATCTGCTAAACTGTAATGTATTCCTGTGATGCGCAGCTGTATTTTCAGCATCATTACTCCAGTCTTCAGTGTCACATGATCTTCAGAAATCATTCTAATATGCTGATTTGCTGCTCGAGAAACATTTCTGATTATTATCAATGTTGAAAACAGTCGTGCTGCACAATATTTTTGTGTAAACTGTGATGCATTTTATTTTCCAGGATTCACAGATGAATCGAAAGTTCAAAAGAGCAGCATTTATTTGATATAGAAATCTACTGTAACATTATAAATGTCTTTACTGGCACTTTTGATCAATTTAATGCATCCTCGATGAATAAAAGTAAAAGTAAAAAAAAAAACTGACTTCAAACTTTTGAGCCGTAGTATAAAAAAATCTACACTTCATTTGGTGGAATAAATATGCAACTTTAGGCATTCTTGATTATCTTTTGGTGTTTAATTTTCCATTGTGATGAAAGTTGTGTAATTCATCACGAGTAATAAACAGAGCTCTGTGTGTAGAGATGATCATCTTCAGTAATACGTTTGCTGTGAGCTCTCTGAACATGACTCTATGAGCTGAATGTGAGGCTCTCTCTGTGTTCAGGGCAGCACGGTCAACATGAACGTCATCGGTTGGGTTTACAGCCGCATTCAGGCTGTGATGGGCTCGGCGGGACACACCACACTCGGGATAACACTCATGATCGGTGAGAGCCCTTACGAACCCTCGCAAATATCAGGATTCTCAAATTACTCCAACAACTAGAAAAATCATGAACACCTGATGCATTAAGCATGCATTTCTCTAGTTACGTGCGAGCTAGAAAGTGCTGTGAGTCTGTAAATTGATGGGTTATCTTTATGCGGTGGAGAAACGCTTCGTCTCTACATACTGTGGAATGAGATATTATCCTGCTCTCAGATGATGTTTCCGATGAGCTGCTCGACTTCTCGTGCTTCACTTCTCCTTTCGTTTGCCTTGTTCTGACTTTCTCATCCTTTCGTGAACTAAATCACTGAATGTTTCTTTTCCTCTCTGGTGCAGTGGCTCATATTTCCGGTTTAATGTCTGATAAGCGTGTTTCTGACTCTGATGAAGGTCTGCGTGTTGAAACACATTACCGTATTTTCCTGAATATAAGTTGCAGGGTTTTTAATCATCTGAAACCCAGAGCTGCTTCTGTTGCAATTCATGTCAAGCGTGCATTTATTTGTATAGTGCTGTTCACACATGCTGCTAGTTTCAGTTTCGCTTTAAATTAATTTGCTTAGGCTTGGCGTTTATAATAAACACTGTAATTATGCTTCATTCCTGTTCTGAATACTGTTAAATGTAAAGGAATTGTTGTGGCGTGAGGGAACTCTGTTTACAGACATTATAAACGCTATGAAGTATTCAAATTATTTACCAGTATTTGACATTATTTCTAATGCAGTAATAAAATGTGACTTATACACTGATGCAAGTTTCTGTCAACAATGCATTTTTGACCCGGTGCAATTTATAGATTTATTTTCAGGATAATACGGTCGTGTATAATAAAGGTTAAAAGGATAGTTCAGCCAAAAATGAACATGCTGTTATCGTTTAATCACCTTTATTCAAACCCATTAGACGTTGGTTCATCTTTGAAACACAAATGATGATATTTAATGATGTTTTGATGAAAGTAGAGAGATCTCTGTCCTTCCATTGAAAAACCATAAAGCTCATCAAATATGGTAAACTGAAGCTCAAATATGTTTGGATTAAACCACTCGATTCATGTGGATCACTTTTAGAATATAAACTTTTTGACGTGTCACAGTTTTGGTTAGCTGGATTTTGAGTGAGAAACAGAAATATCTCAGGTTTCATTCTTATAAAAATCTCCGTTTGTGTTTTAAAGAATAGCCAGAGTCGAATGGGTTTGGCAATGAGGGTGATTTTGGGGTCTGTAGTTGTATATCTTGTGTTAGCTGACAGTAATGTCGTGTGTGAATGAACGCTGTCTGGTGTTTCTCAGCGGCCTCCACGTGTCTGTTCTCCCTCATATGTGCTCTGATTCTGGGCTTCCTGGACAGAAGAGCAGAGAAGATCCTCCACAAGGAGCAAGGCAAAACCGGTGAGATGATCCAGAGCAGACGCTCGTGACGGTCTGGCTGCCATCTGTCCTGTCAAACACTGATTTAGAGAAGTGTGTGTGTCTGTGTCTGTGTGTGTGTGTGTGTCTGTGTGTCATGTAGGGGAAGTCATCAAGCTGACAGACGTCAAGGACTTTCCCTTCTCTCTCTGGCTCATCTTCATCATCTGTGTGGCGTATTACGTGGCCATCTTCCCATTCATTGGACTGGGCCAGTGAGTTTCTGTCCTGTTCATATCGAAAATCAAGTGTACAGAATTAAAAATAACAGAAGAGAGGATCATCTGAACATTCACATAATGGAGAGTGAATATGAAGGAGTGAGAGTGTGAGATGATGATGGATCATTTCTCCACACAGAGTTTTCTTCATCGAGAAGTTTGCCTTCACTACTGTCCAGGCCAGAGCCATCAACAGGTACACACACACACACAGACACTCACACAGTCTCACACAGACACTCGCACACAGACACTCGCACACAGACACTCGCACACAGACACTCGCACACAGACACTCGCACACAGACACTCGCACACAGACACTCGCACACAGACACTCGCACACAGACACTCGCACACAGACACTCGCACACAGACACTCGCACACAGACACTCGCACACAGACACTCGCACACAGACACTCGCACACAGACACTCGCACACAGACACTCGCACACAGACACTCGCACACAGACACTCGCACACAGACACTCGCACACAGACACTCGCACACAGACACTCGCACACAGACACTCGCACACAGACACTCGCACACAGACACTCGCACACAGACACTCGCACACAGACACTCGCACACAGACACTCGCACACAGACACTCGCACACAGACACTCGCACACAGACACTCGCACACAGACACTCGCACACAGACACTCGCACACAGACACTCGCACACAGACACTCGCACACAGACACTCGCACACAGACACTCGCACACAGACACTCGCACACAGACACTCGCACACAGACACTCGCACACAGACACTCGCACACAGACACTCGCACACAGACACTCGCACACAGACACTCGCACACAGACACTCGCACACAGACACTCGCACACAGACACTCGCACACAGACACTCGCACACAGACACTCGCACACAGACACTCACACACAGACACTCACACACAGACACTCACACACACACACACACACTCACACACTCACACTCTCACACCTCCATGCCGAGGCGGATGTCCTTCAGCAGGCCGTCCACCACATGAATGCCCACATCCTCCTGATACGCCACCAGTCCTGCCAGCAGGTTGGCCACGCAGTGGATGCTGTTGTGCTT
>NW_015546153.1:466603-485645 GCF_001515605.1 Sinocyclocheilus anshuiensis | reverse complement strand
ACACAGACACACACACAGTCGCACACACGGACACACACACGGACACACACACACACACAGACACGCACTCTCACACACATGCACACTCACACATACACACACACACAGACACAGTCACACACACAGACACACAAACGGACACACACAGACACACACTCTCACACACATGCACACTCACACATATACACAGACACACACACACAGACACACACACAGTCACACACACAGTCACACACACGCACACACACGGACACACACACAGACACGCACTCTCACACACATGCACACTCACACATACACACACACACAGACACAGACACAGTCACACACACAGACACACAAACGGACACACACAGACACACACACACTCTCACACACATGCACACTCACACATACACACACACACAGACACAGACACAGTCACACACACAGACACACAAACGGACACACACAGACACACACACACTCTCACACACATGCACACTCACACATATACACAGACACACACACACAGACACACACACAGACACACACACAGTCACACACACGGACACACACACACACACATGCACACTCACACATACACACAGACACAGACACACACAAGCATGCGCACACACACATAAAAACTCTAATAATAATAATTATACATGTACAAGAAACGGAAATGTGAACATTAAAACAATGGTGTGCGTAAAAAATGGTAAATAGTTATCAAATGTGACTGCTAACAGCTCACTGAAGCCTGTTTCACACTGCATGAGCAGAACGTTTGGATCGGGTGTTCAGCTGCGGCTATTACAGTTATTTCTGGGATACTATGCCAAATATTGTCTTTAATAATGGCCAAAAAAGCTGAAATGGTTTTGGGAGGCGGTTAATGAGAATTATAATGAACTTGATCATCATGTGCATGAGAACGAGGAGCAGACTGACATCACATCACACAACCGGCTGCTTCAGTCATCATTCAGAGTTCAGATGATTTTATGCCATTTCTAGTCTCCCGACGTTTTCATTTTCTAGAGTTCAGTGTGTGGGACGCCACACAGCTCTTGCTCCCAGTGTGAAGGCTGTATCGTGTTCATAAGGGTCCAAAACTAGCACGCTAATGTCATACTGATGGTTGATATTAATGTAATAAACATCATGGAACTAATATCCAAAAAGGATAGAAAGAAAGTCATAGAGTATGTGCAGATGCTCTGATCTTTGCTGGTCAGAAAAAACTCCTCAAAAGTGTGTGTTTATCAAAAATAAGCTCATTCTAAAAACACATTTGATTAAATGATTGTGTTTTGACGAAAACGGACCTGTACACAACACAAGCACTGATTAAGTCTGAGTGCTGGTGAAGCTGCTAGTGCAAAACTGACATGTACTCAACATTTTTTTTGCTTGAATAATTTATGATCTAATCGATAAAACAGCAAGACCTAAACACAGCCGGACAGGTTGCATGATAGGCGTGAGATTGTGCATGTAAACTCTCAATTACACTACTGTTCAAGGAGCCGATACCCGATATGAATATCGGATCGGCGCATCCCTATTCAAAACTTCAGTAAAGGTCAGTAAGGATTTTTATTTTTTTTAAATAATACTTTTATTCAGCAAAGACATGTTAAATTGATCAACATGAAATAGATTTCTATTTAAAAATAAATGCTGTTCTTTTGAAAGATGAATAAATGATCTTTCCATTGATGTATGGTTTGTTAGGATAGGACAATATTTGGCCGAGATACAACTATTTGAAAATCTGGAATCTGAGGGTGCAAAAAAATCAAAGCGGTGGTTATAGTTGAAATCTTTCTCGTCCAGTATCGTGTACATCATCTCGGCTCCGGCGTCTCCTCTGCTGGGCTTCATGGTTGATAGGACGGGCAGAAACGTCTTATGGGTTATGCTGGCTGTCGCCACCACGCTCCTCTCTCACATGATGCTGGCCTTCACCTTCTGGAACCCCTGGATCGCCATGGTAACCGCCAAACTCTCGACCAATCAGCTGTGAGAGCCAGTGTGACAGTATAACGTATCACTTTGATCAAACGGCTGTGGGAGAGTTGTGTTGTGTGTGTGTGTCAGTGTCTGTTAGGTCTGTCGTATTCTCTGCTGGCCTGTGCTCTCTGGCCCATGGTGGCGTTTGTGGTGCTGGAGCATCAGCTGGGAACCGCCTACGGATTGTAAGTCTGATCTGACGACGTCTCCTGATGCTGCTGCAGATGTGTTGGTCCAGTAATAACGCTCTGATGTGTTGCACAGTATGCAGTCCATACAGAACCTGGGTCTGGCGCTCATGTCGATGGCTGCGGGAAGCATCTTAGACCTCAAAGGATACCTGTTCCTCGAGGTCTTCTTCATCGCCTGCCTGTGCTGTGAGTAAACACGCGTACGCACGCACAAATCCCCTCCTGAGCTTCATTCGAACCATGCATTTCACGATTGTTGTCGTGTGTGATGTGTGTTTCAGTGGCTCTGCTGGCCGTGGTGCTGCTGTATCTGTGTGATTATTACAAAGGTAATATCAGCGTTCGCTCCAGATGAACTCAGCCTGTGATGAGCCGTTACTCACATGTTTCCGTCTCTTCTGTTGTCAGAGGGAGAGCTGAACCTGTCGGCCTCAGCACGAGCCGGCCGAGCCAAATCTGAGTGAGTCCATATAACGCACACATCTCATACAGAGAATCATAACATCACGATTTCTCCTCGAAACGGCCTTTAACATGCCTCATCGCTGTATGTAATCAATCACAAGAGCCATACTGTACATACCTGCGCTACATGCAGCGCCTTTTGTAATACGACAAGTAATAATAGTTCTTTTTAAATTATATACTGAAAATTAAGCAATTTAGCAAGCAAGCAAAACCTATTGCGGTCGTTGTGGTTGTTGTTTCAGTTTCTTCTCTCTCGGGCACAAACATATACAGCTCTATCACAGCACTTGCCATCTCGAATATTAAAACACACGACATGCTGGAAAGGGGGCGTGGCTACAGTACGATGAAGTCAGCCAATCACAGCAGTGGGCGTTTACTTCCGTTTCTGCAGGAGGAAACGCCCTTCAAATTGACTTCACAGAGAATGAAAATGTGAAAATTATCATTTGTACAAATATTGGATGCAAAACACTTTAAAGGAGTAGTTCACCCAAAAATTTATTTAAATTACCCACTGGTTTACTCACCCTCGAGCCATCCTAGGTGTGTATGACTTGCTTCTTACAGACGAATACAATGGGAGTTATATAAAAAAATATCCTGGCTCTTCCAAGCTTTATAATGGGAGTAAATGGGTGTTGAGATTTTGAAGTCCAATAAAAGTGCTCCACACAGCTCCTGTGGGTTCATAAAGGCCTCCTGAAGTGAATCGATGAGTTTTTGTAAGAAAAGTATCCATATTTATAACTTCATAAACCGTAATCTCTAGCTTCCGCTAGCTGTTGTACGCGCGTTCATGAGAGTGGTATTCAGCGGATGACGAAGGACGCAGGTCTCCTCTTGGCTTATATCGAAATCCTCCAACATTTTTCTCACCGGAGCTTACACTACCTGTACATCCTACATCCCTCTCTCGTGAATGTGCGTACAACAGTCAGCGGAAGCTAGACATTACAGTTTATAAAGTTATAAATATGGATATTTTTCTTATGCGAATGCATTGATTTGCTTCAGGAGGCCTTTATTAACCCACAGGATCCGTGTGGAGCACTTTCATGATGGATGAATGCACTTTTTTGGACTCCAAAATCTTAACACCCATTCACTGCCATTATAAAGCTTGGAAGAGCCAGGATGTTTTTTTAATATAACTCCTACTGTATTCGTCTGAAAGAAGAAAGTCATACACACCTAGGATGGTTTGAGGGTGAGCAAACCAAGGGCTAATTTTCATTTTTGGGTGAACTATCCCTTTAACTAACGTTGAGAAACAAAAACACTTTTAATGTTTTAGTTTGTTCCCAATCCTCATGAGCTGGCTATGTAGGAAGCATCTGAAGGCATCGTGGGCTTGTTCCAAAATATCTGCAGCAACATTCTGCTGCTTGGTAGGATATTTTCTTTCGGCAGCATCACAGATAATCCCAGAATCACTTCGTCAATTTCAGTAAACCAATAAATGCAGATATGAATTGTTTCATTGAGTCCCAAAAAATAAACAAACAAATAACATTTAATATAATTGTTTTTTTTCTAATATTTGTCTTTTATGTATATTAGGTGTATATTACTAATGTCAAACTCTTAGTTCTGTGAAATGAGCTTCGTCAGTGCATCAGACGCGAGTGTTTCTGTCTCTGAGATTATCGTGACTGATGTTCACGTGTCTGCTGTGCTGTGTTTCAGGTGAAGAGCGTCTGCCGCCCATCTCCTTCACCTCGGGCCTTTCTGCTCTGACCACTTTCTCTGACACTTCAGATAAACACATCCGACTACCCACAATCCTTCACTGAGCACCTCTAGAGTCCTGAACCGATAGACAGACAACACCAGGACATCACAGATCATCCTAAATGAGCTTGACATTATTTTCATTACTGTTAAACACAAAAAACCCAAATTCATGATACTGTAATATAAAGAAAAGCAAATGACTTTTTATCAATTACAATTTTAATTATACCTCATTGTAGTAGTTGTTTTACTAACTTGCAATTTAATTCATTAAGATTTTAATAAAGAAATTGTGCCTGGATAAGATGATTTTAATCACAGTGTTATTGTAGTAATGGGTTAAATGTGTTTAATCATCATGAAAATAATGTCACAATGGAATACTTCACCTCAAAACTCACATTTCTGTCATCGTTTACTGTACGAGTTTCTTTATTCCGAGGAACATACAATAAGATATTTTGAAGAATGTTGGTAAGCAAACAGTAGCTTTTTGAAAAAAGAAAAAAAAATTGAATACTACGTAAGTCAATGGGGACCAGAAACTATTATTCTTGTAAATATTTACCTGAATATTTTTTTTTTTAAGAAAGAAACTCATACAGGTTTTGAGTAACTTGAGGGTGAGTAAATAATGACAACATTTTCACTTTCGGGTGAACTACCCCTTTAGTGCATCTTTCACTATTTTGTTGTTGTTATTTTGGGATGAAATATGTAGCACATTTCTTGATGAGGTTGAGCTGCTGTCTCAGGGAAGCATCTTAAACATCAGTGAGCGTAACGAGTCTAGAAGCCCACTCCAGGATTAGGGACGAGCAGAAGTGTTCAGGGTGACCTTGATCCTGCTCCACAGATTTAGATGATTTTAGCTGGACTCATACGTCTCTTAACTTGGCTTGTTTTTTATAGCTATTGTTTTTGAATCAGTTGTTTCAATAATTCTGGTGTGTTTTCACAGCAGTGAGTTTTACTTGATAATGATTTTATTCCCCAAAACATGAAATTGACTTTATTTGTATAACCTATTTTCCACACTGATAAAAAATAAAAATCAATAAATGGTGTAGCAACAATTTTCACTTAGAAATTGCTAGTAAATTTCACAAATCAATGATGTTAAATGTTATGAATTAAATGTGAATTTTTAAAGAAAGACTGGAATAGTATTTTCTTGTATTTACACTGGGTTTTCAATGTAATCCAGTATAGTTTACGACTTCAGAAACTCATGTTTCTTCACAGTGCACTGCTGAAAAGACAAACCGTTTTACTCATAAATATTGCGAATGGCATCATATGTTGACTTTATATAGGTTTTCTTAAAGAGTTTTTTTTACACATGCTTCTCTACGATCAAGATTGATTTTACGTATCATCAGGAGCCTTTAAATGTATTTTTGACCTGCCTTTGTCTCAGATGTGTGGCTTTTATGACTTTTCTTTTTTTTTTTGCACAATTACATTTGAAGACGTTACATTTTCCTTTAAAATACAGTGGAACATAAACAATAACAAATAGGTAAATATTTGTATTTCTTATCTGATTATGACCCATCATGCCGTCGGCAGGTTTCATAAGATTCATATTTGTCTGTATAAGGCTTCAGTCTCTTTATACCACTTCTCAGTTCAGTTTGTAATGCTGTATGTGAAATACGTCTGTATATGTTGAGGAAGATGTTTGTTTGTGAGCGTCTGAACCAGCTCTGACCCTGGCTTTGTTAGTGTTGGCTTACCTGTTTGATTGTGACTTGTGTTGGTGTCTCAGGGATGTCCCTCAGCCGTGTGTGGAGGATCATCTGAAGCCTCTGTCGCCGTTTGGTCTGCGGAACCGCTATCTGTCCAGACTGGGAGTGCAGGTATCACCGAAACATCACGTGCTGCAGTGTTGCTGTGCAAATAGTCTGTTTTCATTATTAAAAAAAAAAGAAAAACCATCATCGTCACCTGCAGCCATTAATGCAGTATTATCTGACCGTGCTGGACATGAAGTCCAGTGAGCAGAGAGTCTGTGATGGAGCAGATGTCTCATGCAGGTGGTTTGTTGTTCTGCTTGCAGATGCCGGATCACTGCTGCCCACATCTGTCTTCACTGGCCTACAGGAGTGTCCTCAAATGAGTCCGTCTGTCCAGTCATGCTGATAGAGACTAATTTGTTTGTGTCAATAAATGTTTATTTTTGCATGCATTCTTTTGTTTTTGTTTGATTTAAAAAAAAATCCAGCAATAGTGCACGAGCCTGTAGATGCATGCAGTAGAGAGATGTGCACCGTATGGGCTCCTTGTGCTGAATGCACCGATGTATGCACCTGTTTTTTGTTTTTATTTTATTTATTTAGTAAGCCTTGTTGTTTTGGTGTGTGCACTTTTTTTTTTTTTTTTTATTTTATTTATTTAGTAAGCCTTTTTTTGGTGTGGGCCTTTTTTTTTTTTTTTTTTTTTAAGTCTGAAGTATCCATCTTCCCTGCTGGGGGAAGAAGAAAAAACCAGCTAAAACCAGCCTGTGCATTTAAGAGACATTGTTAGTTCAGGAATCGATTCTCACTATTAAGTTGCTTATTAGCATGCATATTACTAACATATTGGCTGTTTATTAGTGCTCATAAAGTTTCTGCTTAGCCATATTTTAGATCCCTTAATCCTAAACCCCATAACAACTACCTTACTAACTATTAATAAGCATTATATTACTAACATATTGGCTGTTTATTAGTGCTCATAAAGTTTCTGCTTAGCCATATTTTAGATCCCTTAATCCTAAACCCCATAACAACTACCTTACTATATTAATAAGCAGCAGATTAGGAGGGAAAAGTTAGTTCATGGAATTGGACCTTCAAATAAAGTGTGACCAAAATAGGTTGTCAACCACAAAGTATTAGCTCACAGGCTATTTAAGTGGTTTTCAGCTAAATGTATTCTGTAAAACAGTTAAAAACAGGAAAGATGTGCAGTGGTCTTGGTCAATGGACATTGCAATTAAAACGCACAAGAACCTGACATCCATACCGTCGTTAGTTCACAGTTGACTCTTAATGTGCTGTTCACATGATTCAGTTCTGATTAACCGGAGAAACCCAGCCGCTGAAATATAAACCCTGTGACAACTAGCCCCGCTGGAGCGTCTGTTCGGCGGAGCGCGCGTGATTGATGCTGATGCTGATGCTGCGCGCGGATGCGCTCCTCTGATTGGCTGAGAGGACGCGACGCGACGCTCTTCACGCGCTGTCCTGCGGAGGTGATGTCATGCGTGTGACTGTCGGACAGGACTGAGGACGCTCCCGGCATCTCTCAGGTAAACCCGCTCTGCTGCTGCGATGACCCGCGTTTCTGATCCGCTGTAGACGTGATCGGCTCGGCTCGTGACTGCTCACTGCTCACGGTGGCGCCGGGATCAGCAGCGCTTCACGTGTCAAACGGGGGTTTGGATCCCTTTTCTTTGCATGAACACGTTGATGTTAATTGCCGGTGATGCACGGAGTCGAGGTGAGGTGAGGTGAAGCAGAACTTTCCGCTCCAGCCTCTAACACGCGTGCTTCAGCTGCTTTCCACCAGAACGTGTTGATTATCAAGCTTGAATATTATAAGAGCGGCTTTATTTGACATTTTATGTGAGCTTGAAATTCCGGACACGATTTGTTTGATTTATGTTGCTTACTTTCTCTCTTACTTTCTGTCTAAACGTCAAATAAACTTAATTGATTTGAAATTTCAACTATTATAATAATTGTATATATTTTAAAATACATAACGGGGTTGAATGTTTAGTCTAAATTAGCCTGTTCCATTCAGTTTGCTTTGCACTTGTCATAAATTATTATATATATATATATATATATATATATGTGTATGTTTGATCACAATATGTAATATAATTTGTAGCTTTACAACTGCAGTCAACACTTAAAATTTGTGCACAAATTGTGAAAATGGAATGAGATTATTTACCTGTCCAGATGATTTTTTGGGAAAAGTGGAAAATAGCATGCTAAATGTGTGTACACCACTAATTATTATGTTTATGAATGTGTGTGATGATGCATTTCCAAATTTAGGAAAGGTTTTAGACTTTGTTTTTTAAAATATGCATATAGAGTTAAAACACAAAGTGAGTTATAAACGTACATTCATCAAAATGCAGTGTGCATTTCTAACTCAGATTTGTTTGTGTTTCGAACACATCGTCTGAGAGAACGACAGCACATTTGACGTCTTCCTCTCTTCCGACCAGAGTAATCTCTGTTTCTTTCTTTGTAAAGTCACAGAAGTGCTGTAGTGGAAAGGTTCTTTTACTGTTGTTTTGCCGATGCTGGGGGGCTCCTGAGCTGTTTGTAAGGTAATTCCTCTCTCTCGATGTGATCCCATCTATCTGCTGTATGTGCCTCTGTCTGCACTACATCACCCATTTATTCCCAGCAGTGTGGGCTAAAAAGCTCATGTGCTGCCTTTATATCTATCTTTTATCATTTCCTTTCACACAAATTGCGTTGCTTTATATTTTTACCAATCGTCACACACTTTGAGTCTCCTTTAGTCTCTGTGCCTTACACTAGATATATTAGTTCTGTTCTGTGTTAATGTGAACAAATGGTCAGTCAGTCCATCTGTTCCTTCATTATCTCAATCAATAACTGACATTTTAAGACTTTAAATGATGTTAATTGTTAATATAACTAATGCTGTGATGTGTCTAAATGTCAAAATGCAGCGTGTGAATAACGCTGTATCCTCATGCTGTATTACGCCTCTGGCCAGGCTTAAATATACAGTCTCTTGAATTTCACCCAAATACTCCAATGCATGCTGATCTGTCAGAACATGTGGAGGAATAAAACCTCACTGGAGCGAGAGGAAATTATCTAGTTACATTCAGATTAAAGACTATTCTTGCATGTTGGACAAAGTTGCATTGGACGAAACATTTGCTTCATGCAACTTTCAACGCATTGATGAGAAATATTTTTACACTCATTTTCTAAAATTAATATTCTTATTCAAGCATACTTTATCTCACGGAGAGATATGCATTAAAAGGGAATAATAACACGGCATAATGGAATAAAGTGTCAATACAGGAGTTCTCTGAAGCATTGTCATGTGCAAACTTCATACCAATACACAGAAAAAAATATCCAAAATATGCTTCACGTGGTGACATGCAATTAAGTTAAAGCCAAATGTATGATTTAATATGACTGAATCAAGCAGACGACATCAGAAAGACCAGTAAATTCATTTTAAGCCTCTTTACACGGTTACAAACGGGTTTTACAGTGCATGTACTGTAAAATTCACTGAAGCTTTTACTGTTTCTGGGTCTGCTGTTATCTGAAGCATAGCGTGAAACGTCAGTTTAAGACTGAAAGAGAGCGAGGCAAGAAGGAAGTTGCAAATCTTAAAGGGATAATTCACCCAAAAACTCACCCTCATGTTGTTCCAAACCCATAAGACCTTCGTTCATCTTGGGAACACAAATTAAGATATTTCTGATGAAATCCAAAAGCTTTCTGACCCTGCATAGACAGCAACACAACTGAACTGTTCCCAGTCCCAGAAAGCTAGTAAGGACTATTTTAACGATGTCCTTACTACCTTTCTGGGGCTTGAATTTTTCAGTTCCCTTGAGGGTGAGCAATTAATGACAGAATTTTTATTTTGGGTGAACTATCCCTTTAATATCAGTCAACTGTTTTATGATAGAAATGTTAAATGATTGAAAGCTATATCCAGTATAAGTTGGTCTCCCCAATGTTCAAGACTTGGTTATGGCCTTGGATCAGACAAACTTCAGAGTGCAAAGTTCCCTCCAAAGCATCAGAACTGGATGCAGTGACGACATCAGAGCCTCTCTCTCTCTCTCAATTCAAATGAGCTTTATTGGCATGACTTGCACAGTATTGCATTACTCTCTCTCTCTCCTGAAGCATGTGTTATCATTCAGACGGCAGGTGTTTATGTTTTTGAATGAGCCAACATTAAATGTGTCTTTCCGTTGCGTGTATGAGGGGAAATCGTACATGTTATATGCGTCCCAATTGAAATGAGAAAGATGGGTATAGAATTTTATAAAGAACTGTTTGGTAATATGGACTGTGATGTTGGATGTATGGACCAGCTTTTAAAGGATCTTCCTAAATTAAGACCTGAGGACAGAAAGTCATTGGATGTAATGATTTCTTTTGACTCTCTCTCTCTCTCTCTCTCGAGCCCCAGACGAGCCTCTGCCCTTGATGAGCTGCTTAATTATAGATATTAAATTAATTTGCTATCTGCATGCATAATGCGCAGCTAAGGTGAACTGACTAATTGGAGCTGTTTTCTGCCCTTCATTGCTCTCTGGTGTATCTGTGCATGTGGCACAGGCTTGGCTCCAGGGATGTTTAGCTTTGGTCTCAGAGATGTTTACAGTCACACATCAGACGGACGCTTTTCTGTCGAACACCAAAGTGATGTGTGCATGAATAGCAGTCGATGCATTTGCAATTCTGTGTGCATCTTAGTGGAGTTTATTAATTCACACATCACTTTTACTATCGTGCATGAATGAATCAATGATTCCTCAAATCATGTGTGTTGTTGAGCAGAGCTGACCTGCAGTTAACTGATCAGATGCATGCTTTTACATTTTTAATCCACCTATGTATATTTGATGTATTTTTTGCTTTGCATATTACAATGCGGTAGGAAATTATTTTAACCTTAAAAATTCAGCTTAAGCCATCTGCTTATCTGTTGAGTTTTGCAGGGCCAGCAGCACTCAGATTTCCTTCAGATCGAGCTGTATCAATTTTTCGCTCTGCTGTAGATGTTTGTGAATGTAGAATAATTGCCTCTGCGAGTGTTGTTGGAGTAAATTGATTTCCACTTTTCCAATTAATGACGGTGCCTGCAGATAAAGCTCTTTTCCCTTATTCACCGTTTCTGCTGTACTGGGTCACTGATAACATGCTTTCACAAATAAAAGCAGCTGCTCTCTGATAAGACTGTGTAAAGCTGATAAAGGTCAGGAAAACCAATGTCTGACAGAGAGAGAGCGAGAGAGAGAGCGAGAGAGAAAGAGAGGGGTCACTGTTGGAAACCTGTCAGTCTGTAATGCTACCTGATCTCACCGCTACAAATGACTTTCATTAGTGAATCAAATATGTGACCCTGGACCACAAAATAGTCTTAAAGGAGTCCTATTATGCTCTTTTACAAAGTCTTGATTTTGTTTTGGGGGTGTACTAGAACATGCTCTCATGCTTGGTGGTTCGAAAAACACATTATTTTTCACATAATTTCCATTATTAAAATAACTTTCTCCCCACCCTGGCACAAACGGCTCGATTAGTTCCGGGTTTGATGAAGGCCCGCCTTCCGAAAAACAAAATGTGTTGTGATTGGTTAGCTGTCCCAGTGCGTTGTGATTGGCGAACAGCTTAGACGGTGTTTCAGCAAAAACTTTTTGGGCGAATCCAGCAAGCACTGTACTCCCTCGTGTTGTAGAAGCTGTCCTCGGTAAAATGCGCAGCACACAATAGCAAATTGGGGTTATAATGCTCAGGAACAGAGTTAAAAAGTAAATTGCAACCACTGTTTCCTGACATCATCCGCTTTCGGAAGCCCAAACAAAGACGTTTGGGCACAGAGGTGAAAAAAACAGCGTTTCAGGCAGTCGCGCACCGGACGAGAAGCGCAGTGTCACGTCACGCCACGCGATCCTAACAAACCATACATCAGTGGAAAGCTTATTTATTCAGCTTTCATCTGATGTTTAAATCTCAATTTCCAAAAATTGACCCTTATGACTGGTTTTGTGCTCCATGGTCACTAATACACTAAAAAGCTAAATAAGCTAAGCAATGATATGCATTTCCATATATTCAGAAGAAAGAATGAAAGTCATATGGGTTTGAAACAACATGAAGGTGTGTAAATGATTTGTAAATGACATCTAAGGGCTGATTTACATTAGGACAAGTCTCAGGTTTAAAAAAACATCAGGAATCACCTCATACAGTGCAAATACTGCCATTTTATTAGTCATAAGGGCATAACTGGGCAGATGACTATTGATTGCTTTTGTTTTTCAGGCGGAAAGACGCGTCTCATCGCCTCAGCTGTGTTGAAGAGCCACCAGAAGCTAGAAAGGTGAAGGGAATCATACATTTATACTTACATACACATTACATTATTATTACAAAATCCCAGAATATAACTGCATATTACAGAGGGAAAGCTCACCCTAGAAGATGGTTTATACCCTGCACTCATGTACATTTTCTCATCAAACTGAAGTAATTTCACATCCTGCTCCTGAACGTATTTGGAAGTCAACACACTGTGGTTTTCCCTCTAGATCTGAGAATTTTCCGAAATGATCAAGCGCACCGTGTTCAGTTCTCGTGTCTCATGCTGTCTGTTGTCATAGAAACGGCCATCAGCAGAGAGACGTAGGCCGTCCACGACATCACACGCAGAAGCTGCTGCTGGAGAACAAGCCAGAATGTGAGTGAGAGAACTTTAAACATGCTTGTGTCGTAATGATGTGATGCTGAGAAATGCACATTGAACACACAGAATCATGAATATTGTGAGACTTGACATGCTGTCATTTGGTGACATCTCACTGGTGATGCTTGCAAAGGCAAGTGTCATTATTACCATGTACAGTATATTTGAGTTAATGCATCTGTGCTATTGATGTGAGTTTTGCACAGGTAAAACGTGTAAACCTCTAGCTCTTCAGAATGTTATTTGCATGTTTAAGCCTCAAGGATGTTTTAACTCTAATGCAGTTTGTGTTGGTTGGCTTTCAGTAGTTCAGTTTAAGAGTTTAGTGACAGGTCACTCATTACTCTAGTGTGAATGTGAATGCAGCTCGTATCTTAGTGCAATGAATATGAGAGCAAAACAAACACATTGGTCTCAACGCTGTGTTAAACTATCTGAAAATAACTAAATTAGTTCTCTAAATTACAAGCAAATATCTCTCATTGAAGCATCTACATTACTCTTCAGCTACATCAGGAACATTTTTATAATTTAATTTTTTAACTATTATTCTAAAAGATAAATTATAACAGCTTTAAATGTGTGTTTCTTTATTTACTTTTCAACAACTGTCTTTCAAATGCCAGAATACCTCAGTTTTGTGGCTTGTCATCCATCCAAACCTTTGAACTTCCCCTTTATTATTAATGCACAAAACGCTTTTAAATTAGGTAAATTCAGCTTAGCACTTTACACATTATTGCTTAAGTTCACCATTGTTTTTAGGCGTACAATTTTTGTAACATATAACATAGTTGCCACCGTCACTGCCATCAAGCTAAGGATCGAGCTAACAATTGAGTTTTCCAAACATGTTTCTGTTTCATTGTGACATTGAGTAGATTGGATTCACAAATACTCCATTTATTTTTATATTTTTAAATGCAAAGTTAAAGGGATAGTTCACTCAAAAATGAAGAAGAAGGAGAAGAAAAAAATAAAAATTTGGAACCATTTTCTCACCCTCATGTTGTTATTTTACATTTTGAAGAATGTTGGTACCAATTGATGGACTTCCATAGTATTTTTTTTTCTCCTTACAATGGAAGTCAATGGCTACCGCCAACTGTTTGGTCATAAACATTCTTCCAAATATAACAAAGTAGAGGGTGAGTAATTGATGACAGAATTTTCATTTTTGGGGTGAATTATCGCTTTAATTGACAGTTAATTAAATTGTTGTATTAGTAAAACTCCAAGACTTCTCCAACAAGTGTCATTGTCATCACACAGAATACCAAATATCCACTTGGCCATGATCTTTATTCCACGACACGTGATAAATATTTGAACACAAAATTTGTGAAAATGTTAAGTTGTTGAAAGTCTCTAACGTGAACTGAAGAAGCATTGAATTAGGTTTGTGAGCAGTTTGAAATCTCATTCAGATTACATGTTACACCGACATATCTAAACCTTTAAAACTTCACCTTGTGCTCTTCATATCCCAGAATCCACAGAGCTTGGCCTGGTCCTGGAGCGCAAGCGAGCACAGCGGACAGGAGCTTTGAAACACACGGCCCATCAGGACGAGATGGATCCGCTTGAGCGCCGCGTCGCTGAGGTAGGAGCGTCTCTGTTACATTCCTGCGGCTCACTCTTAGATCTGTGCTGGCCTCATGCCCAGCTCTGTAATTACTGCTTAATTAGGTGGAGATTGTTGATTGATTAATGAAGATGAGATTGTCTTGTTGTGTTTGGCTCTTTAGTGTGCAGTGAAGTGTTCACAGACAGCAGCGGCCTACCGCAAATCTCTGTGTAAATGCTGCTTTTCATGGTTTATATGATGAATTTCATTGGCTCATGAGATTGGAGAGTCGAGTCCCGCTCTTTCAGTGGTATTATAACATTATTTTAGCACAACGAACCATTGAAATGGTCGGTTTTGGTCTGTTATTGGTCATCAACAAATTCTTATCTACTGGCTCCTTCCCTAACTGCCTTAAACATGCTGTGACTCCATATCTTAAAACCTAACCTTGAGTCTTCCTCTCTGTCTAATTTTCGCCCTGTTTTGAATCTACCTTTTATCCTTGAAAAAGTTGTAGTGTATCAATTAAAATCGTATTTGACTGTAAATTCTCTTCATGAAATATTTCACTCTGGTTTTAATGCTTTGCACAGAATGCTGTGTTTGATTTGGTCAGCGATGAGGTCCAGTTGACCCGTTTGGAGATATCAGTGGGTCTTCATGGTACAGTATTAGTTCTGTTCTTATTTGACTAAGAGGTGATTCGCTGTTCATATTGGTCATCACTCCTCCTCTAATATTAATTGTGGCGTCCCGCAGGGCTCAATCCTTGGACCGGTGTTGTCTTCCCTGTGTATGCTTCCTCTGGTGTCCATGTTTAATAAGTATGGATTATATTTTCTCTTATACACTGATGATGACATACTTATTGCTTCAGTGTTCCTAGACCACTGATTTGATCAGTGTTTTACTATTGTACTATACTGTTGTTGTTTTTGTATTTCTCATACAAAAAATAGTTTTATTTCTGTTTTTCTCATTCATTCATTCGTATTTTTCATAGGTTTATTTCTGTTTTGCTCATTTTTATTTATTTATATATTTGTACTTATAGTTTTATTTCTGTTTTCTCATTTTATTTATTTATTTATTTATTGTTATTTTGGTCAACCTTGCTAGTTTTTAAATGTGTTTTATAAATAAATATTGTATCGTAGTAATCAGGGATGGGCAGTATTACATGATACATGTATTTGAAATATGTATTTGAAATACAAAATACTATTTTGTATTTTAAAGCCTTTGGAAAAAACAAATGCAATTTGTAATTTTTGTATTTTCAAAATACATAAAATACTCTGTGCCAGTCAACCTCTTTATCAGGGTGCTGATTTAGTTCAGGGACTTTTCTGGAATAAGATAAGGTGAGGATGTCATGGTCAATTGCACTTGTTGATTAAAGTTAAAATATTTCATCATTCAGATTTGTCTTCAGTAACATGAAAGAATAAAAGAGCACTGACAAGAGAAAAAAATAGCGTTTGCCAATCAGTTTTGTTAATCGGTTGTTGTTTCTTATCAACTAGCTTGTCAAATGTGTTTAAAGCATCACTGCATGTTATGGCTGGGTGATATGACAATACATATCATGGCGAAGTGTGAATCTATTGAACTTTCTCTAAATCGTTGACATAAATTGGCCTATCGGAGTACAGTAAGCAAAAATATCCATGCAGCTTTTAGTGGGCAGGAATTATTGGAACATTGGAGTGGAAAAAGAAGCTCGGGGGAATGAGTAATAGAGTGTGATGTACCCTCATTATTAAGTTCTTGATTCTGATTGGTTGATGTTGAAAGGTTGTTAGATTAATATTCTCTAACTGCACAGTTATGGACTATTTCCATGTGTTTTCAGTTCCACACTGGTTTCAGACTGGTAACATTGGCTTGGGCTGTTTCTATTTAAGATGCTCTATCGGTAGTTCTGCACACAAGAGCTTTATAAGGGCAAAAACTTGAAACTTTTCTTGAGATAAACACATTTATATTTGTTAAGCGTGGTGTGAGTGGAATAATTGAGTCTGGACGGCTGAATTAATGAAGTGAAAATGATTCTGCTCGGTGCCGGGCCACATCGCCATCTCTGCCCTGCCGCGTATTCATTTTCAATAATTCACAGGTTGTCACTTTACTCATTTCAGGGGAATTATGCAGGATATTACTGCAAAACTAGCTGTTATGTATTGATTATTTTTAGTTTGCCTATCAATGCCGTGGCATGTTTTTGCAGTGCAGTGTTTTTAAATATAGATAACTGATGTTTGAGAGCAGATGTGTGACAGTACCAACAGCAGATATGATTCAGTGCACATACTGAACGTGTCTTTGGCCTGACACACTTATTTCAGGTTTGGAGTCTCTACCTGTGATTTCCACAATGTGAAAAATGTGGACAAAAGAAAACACTCATAAAAATATAAAAGCAGATAAACTCCCATATGGAAATGTAATATATGACATTTATTGCCGTATATCAAGCGTGATATTCCCATATATTTTACTTATAAGGCAAACTATAATTTTCACATATGTAGATTCTCTGAGTACATGAAGATATAAGTTATAACATTTATAAAATCCCCATAGTAAAACTTGCACATATACATATGTGACCCTGGACCACAAAACCAGTCATAAGGGTCAATTTTTCAAAATTTATGACTTATACATCATCTGAAAGCTGGATAAATAATCTTTCCATTGATGTATGGTTTGTTAGGATCGGACAATATTTGGCTGAGATACAACTATTTGAAAATCTGGAATCTGAGGGTGCAAAAAAATCTAAATATTGAGAAAATCATCTTTAAAGTTGTCCAAATTAAGTTCTTAGCAATGCATATTACTAATCAGAAATTAAGTTTTGATATATTTACGGTAGGAAGTTTACAAAATATCTTCATGGAACATGATCTTTACTTAATATCCTAATGATTTTTGGCATGAAAGAAAAATCTATAATTGTGACCCATACAATGTATTGTTGGCTATTGCTACAAATATACCCCAGCGACTTAAGACTGCTTTTGTGCTGCAGGGTCACATTTGTTAATAATATCTATATGATGTATATGATGATTTTGTTATATGGTATTATATGTAGAAACTATATATGTCAACAGTATACGTATATGTTTTTGTAAAAAAAATTAAAATACATGTCTATCTTTTATATTTACTTTTTTATTTCATATAATATCAACATGTATTGACGGTACAAAAATGAATAACACGTGCATAAACACATATTTGCATAGGCTAGATATATCTGTTAATGTATGAACATTTCTAATAGGTTTCATGTATGTCTTTACTTCATATGACAATACATTTCATATATGGAAACATATGGGCATAAAAAGTCTATAAAAACACTCAAAAATATTTGAGTCTATATGTAAGCTTTATGTATTTTAAACTGCATGTAAAATATTCATACATTTTACACAGTTTTACCATAAACTAATAAACTGCTCTGCTTATTTGACTTTGTTATTCTTCTATTATAACTAGTAGTAACTGTAGTGACTAATAATTCAGAAGTTTCACACATTCACAGGAAGTCACATTTATTTACAAAGCATTTAATACAATACAGAAGCAGCTTTGAATTAATAAACAGAAAAACAACAGAGCTAATGTTGTAAAATTCAGCAATTATAAAACAAGTTACATTTCAGCTATAAGCAGACAACAGTGCCATTATTCAGCTCCGTTTAGTTCAGTGCTGATTCATTTCAGTTCAGTGACAGCGTCAGTGTTGCACTTAAAGTTCAGTTTGTTTCAGCTATAAAGCTACTGTACATACCAAAACATATATTTTGAAAATTATGTCAGAAATATATTACTATTTACATATATTTTCAGGTCAAAAAAAAAAAAGAGATGATTAAATCTGAGTTATTGGAATAACACTTGCTATATACTGCAACACACACACACACACACACACATACCAGTACACACTCACACACACACACACACACACACACACACACAAACAAATTGCAATATGCATCAAATCCTAAACCAAATATTGTGATAAGATCACGTTACAGCTAACTGGCGAATCCCACTCATGCACACGCAAATAAATCAGAGGAGGATGTAATGTACAGTTCGATAAGCAATAAAGAAAATCCTTTCTTGCTTTCAATACAGGATCACTAATGGAAGAAAGTGTTGGAAGGCCTCAAACACACAAACACACCCTCCATTAGTCTATTGATGAGCTGTAGTGATAATGGCTCATGTCTCTGCACACATCATGCTTTCAGTCCTGCTTCAGTTCAGTTTACAGCGACACGCTTCTGCTGGAGGAGATGAACTGATGCTCGTAATGAAGGGGAAACACATCTGTGAAGGTTAAGTCTAAGAAAAATATATAAATGCACAGGAATAAACTCACAACTCAAAACTCTAACATAACATACTTTCCACAACGGTGCACATCTGAAATAACCGTAGCATGAAATGTGCCTAGATTGAAACACATCCAGTGTCCGGAAAATGGTGATTCATGGTTAAAATCATAATTTGTTGAGGAGATCTTTGGTGTAGTCCAATGTTAGATGTCATG
>NW_015546153.1:452575-466316 GCF_001515605.1 Sinocyclocheilus anshuiensis | reverse complement strand
TGTGTGTGTGTGTGTGTGTGTGTGTGTCTGTGTGTGTGTGTGTTCAATGTGTGTTCAGGGCTGAGCGTGTAAATAATGGATGTGTGTGAAAGGTCAGCGCACTGCATCGCTCAGCAGTAAACAGGTCACAGCTCAACCTTCACGTCACTCAGTCTGAAGGTTTCTCCTCAGCCGCTGATGATGAATTCTGGGTTCTTACGTGGGGCAAAAGCTGCATCTGTCCTGCATCCGTCTCCTCCAGCGCAGACTGAAGTGTGTTGAGCAGACGGTGGCAGTCTCTGTGAAGAGCTCTAGCAGCTTTATTTCTGTGCTGTGATTGTCTGGATGTGCTGGTGATGACGGCCAATATGTTTCAAGATGAACTTTCCTAGAAGAATTACAAATGTCTGTTGTGTTAAAAGAAATTGACTATATATGTAGACGTGTTGTTGTGGTGTTAAACAGCAAATACTTGACAATGAAAACAGAAGAGCCATTTAAACACAAAAACTAGTTAGCAAGCAGGAAACGATCATAGAGTAAAACCAACAACAGTGACTAAATCTGAGCTAGCAATCCGTCCAATTTGTTATACGTCTTTGCACCTCTACGTTTGAGTTGACCTCGAATAACATCTGATATTCCAGTGACTTCTTTTAAGAATGTTTATTAACTAATTAAGAGGATAGAAAAATGTGAACTGTATCTCTTAAATCTTACATTTCAAAGACGAATGCAGAAAATGGCATGATCTTCTGGTCTGTAGATGTGGTTTAGGTTCCTTCTTCAATGTGCATCTGTGGGATGTTCTCACCTCTTTCATACCAAACATAAATGAATGCCAGAATATAAGCTGACTGTCTGATGTATGTGTGCATGTGTAGTTCAGATCCGCTGCTGGAGGATGAAGGGTCATTTGTCATTGTGACCTGTGGAATAGCAGCGTAAGCACTCCGCACGATTGTTTCATCACTTCTCACACCGACTCGAGTGTTGCAAAAAAATAAATAAACATGACAGCTTCATCTCTGCCCCGACTGCTTGTTTCCTCATCCGTCATTGGGTCGCTTCTAATTAGATGCTAACGGGTCGTAGGATTTACAGGTAGTGTGTGAGGGAGCGGATTGTAAATCACAGTCCTGACTCCTGCATTGATCGGCACCATCCCATTTAACAGTGCTGGCATTAACCTATTAGCTGAGCGTTTACTAGTATCCTAATGGTCACAAACGGGTGTATTTCTTCATACATTTGCTCCACTGGAGTCCTGAAAGCCTGGGGATGTCATTGATGTCATTGCAAATGTGATTTCAAAGTTGTGAAGCGAAGAAGTGAAGATAAAATCAATGGGTCTTATTCACCACACAAAAAAATCATGATTCACCAATAACTTGCATACTAAAATTTATTTAGTACAGGTAACACGCCGCATCCCTCCCGTCCCTTTCTAATGTATGTGTGCATCTGACAGACAGAGAGAGCTGAGGTTAGTGTGCTCACATGCGTTTCTCCTCCAGGTGCACGAATAAAACAGCAGCGTTGAGACACTGCTGTTTTACTCTGAAAGCAGCACAATATTGCTTTTAACAATGCGTATAATACCAGTAAAACAATGCAATGTGTATAATAATACTAGCACAACAATGCGTATAATACTAGTAAAACAATGCATTGTGTATAATAATACTAGCACAACAATGTGTATAATACTAGTAAACGATTGCACTTTACTGACAAATGAATAGTTCCCACTGCAAGCCATTGTTTTTATATAATCATTTTTGTATCCACCCTACACTCTGTGTGATGAACTGTGTTAATATGAAGGAACTTTCCGTGTTGATTTTTTTTTTTTTTACAGATGTTTTACCTGTAAATGTGGAAACGCCTGAAGCCACATACGTAAATTCATGTGCATATGCATGTGTTGTGAATTAGGTGGAAAGTCTTCATGAGATGTTCTGCTGTGTGTATGAATTTGAAACAAACCATTCAATTATTAGTGAATGAGCCCCAATGTTTGTGATTTTTGGAGACTATGAATGACATTGTATTGGACATTCTGCTCAACATCCTCTTTGTGTTTCATATTGGCTAGAAAGACATACGGATTTGGAAAGGCATTGTAACGCTCTGCAGGAAACAATGGAGAACTTGAGGTGGAGAACTAAGTGCATGCAGTTTATTAAGAACAGGAAGCAAGGCTGAACAAAAACCAAACCACTAGGAACATAAACACAAAAGGTGTAACACATGCAAAAAAAAAACATAAGAAACACAAGGTATACAAGCTCAAGAGTAAATGACTAATAGGATAGCAACGAACACCTGAGGTGATAATCAACAAAAAGACTACAAACGACTACAAAACAAACACAGGAAACTAAGCAACATAAAAGTCCCAACACAAAACAAAGGCACAAGAACAGACGCTGCATAACAGGTATGAATGTAAGTACATTATAGAAGTTTAATTTTTTAATGAACTGGCCCTTTAAACTTGAGTCTTTTGAAATGGTTTGAACAGGTGGACTGTAACAAAGCATTCAAATGAACCAATTTGCTGAAGTGAACAGAACGTCTCACTAAAATGCAGTGTGACAAAAAAGCTGATTACCGGACAGGCTAGAATATTTTAACAACATCTGAGCTACTGTCATGCTGCTGAAAATGTAGTTAAGATTAAGTCTCTATTTTTAGTTCCTCTAGACTGGGATCATATTTTACCACTTGTATTCCGGTGATTATTGTTGTATGTTGTGGACGAATCTTATGCTGCATTGACACTCATATCACAGCCTCATATCGCTGCTGGTGTAAAGTAGATGAACATTGGATGCTCTATTCAGTTTGAATGCATGTGGCTATGTGAGTGTGGGTGTATTGATAGTTTTATTATTGTTATGGAGCCTATGAGATTGAAGCTTCGGTCACAGCTGGACTCTGTGTTCCTCATTACACACTCACTCATAAATCTGATGGAGCTGCAGCGCAAACCGTCACAGTCATTTAACAGGGCACACACACACACACACTCACACACACACACTCACACTCACACTCACACACACACACTCACACTCACACTCACACACACACACTCACACTCACACTCACACACACACACTCACACTCACACTCACACACACACACTCACACTCACACTCACACACACACACTCACACTCACACTCACACACACACACTCACACTCACACTCACACACACACACTCACACTCACACTCACACACACACACTCACACTCACACTCACACACACACACTCACACTCACACTCACACACACACACTCACACTCACACTCACACACACACACTCACACTCACACTCACACACACACACTCACACTCACACTCACACACACACACTCACACTCACACTCACACACACACACTCACACTCACACTCACACACACACACTCACACTCACACTCACACACACACACTCACACTCACACTCACACACACACACTCACACTCACACTCACACACACACACTCACACTCACACTCACACACACACACTCACACTCACACTCACACACACACACTCACACTCACACTCACACACACACACTCACACTCACACTCACACACACACACTCACACTCACACTCACACACACACACTCACACTCACACTCACACACACACACTCACACTCACACTCACACACACACACTCACACTCACACTCACACACACACACTCACACTCACACTCACACACACACACTCACACTCACACTCACACACACACACTCACACTCACACTCACACACACACACTCACACTCACACTCACACACACACACTCACACTCACACTCACACACACACACTCACACTCACACTCACACACACACACTCACACTCACACTCACACACACACACTCACACTCACACTCACACACACACACTCACACTCACACTCACACACACACACTCACACTCACACTCACACACACACACTCACACTCACACTCACACACACACACTCACACTCACACTCACACACACACACACACACACACACTCTCTCACACACAAAATCCACACTCTAAATATTTGCTTGCAGAACTGCTGTGTAAGTTGAGTCTTTTATACGTGTTGACATGATTTTATTGCAGAACATTAATTATAAATGTTAGGTTTCCATTAGTGACTGTGGTCAACTGTTGTTTTAATTGAGCTCTAAAAATTGCCAGAATATTTTGCGTGTCTCCAATTATCAGTCTCATTTTCATGGGTTACCAAAATTTTGATTTTATCATGCATTTAATGGCTATGCAATTTTTTTTTAATGTACTGTATTATCCCAGTATGCAATTCATTTCTTTCATTCAGTCCATTTCAGTGAATCAATTTAGCCAACAATCATCAAATTGGATTTCCCCACATTACATTTTACAGTTATGGTGTAATTAATAGGCATATTAAATATGCTGACAAGTTATCAGCCGATATGCTAGTTACAGTAGTATTTCTGATGCAGTGAGGGAAACCTTCATACCAGACCTTTACTCTTTCATTTTGCAATTTCACAACATCATCTTCAAGAAGAGGTTATACGACTTCTATTCCATACAGCTTCAAAAGTCTGAACTTGACGACACATTCTTGATGGATAAGCTTTCAAGAAAGATATAATATTTTAAAGTGTAAAATAAAAGCGTATCACTGTGCCATTCCTTCTGCTCTTTGTTATTAAAATGTGTTTTTGTGTTGCTCTGTTCTTTAAAATTAGATTTTAAATGCATAGCCTATTTTGGAGTGTGTGTGTTCAACAGGTCCAATAACAGTACGTTTTCTGATATGTACAGAACTACTCAAAGCACTAATGCAATGCTCCAGAAAATGAAAGGAAGTATGAGTGAAAATTCTGCATGGTTGAGATCAGTGTTTACCTTCTCAAAACACTGCGCCGAATGGCCTTAATAATGATGATAACAATAATACAAATGCCTCTGCATGATTAATTATAATTCCAAGCACAGATCTGGGAACCTCTGACAGAAGTGTGTCAATAGTTGTTGACCTCCTTTATTAAAATGCCAACAATCCTGCCAACAGTAACATCCATATTTGCAGGAGTTTCAAGAGGGACTGATGCACAGTTCTGAGGTCTATCAGGATCTACATCAGTCTCTCTCCCTGTCTGTCTCTCTCTCTCTGTCTGGCTGTCTCTCTGTGTTGTGATTATGGAGAGATGTTACTTTGGAGTAGTGATGAGGATAGCCATCAATTCCACATGTAAATAAATGACTCTCATTTTTGTTTTAAAGTTATTTGGAATAATTTGTGTGCATAATGGGACATTTTGACTGGTTGGTCAATCTATTCAGCTCACCAACAAAAGCTGATGCAAAAGTACCAAAGCCATTCTCCCAGAGACAGCTGCAGACATCATGTCCTGTCCACTGGTCTGCCATATCTAAGTCCATATCAAGAGCAGCCCAATGTTCATTGATGGCACCACTATAAAAGTCTATAAATATTGTCATTATTTTCTTTTTTCACTGAAACACAAAAGGGAATTCTTGGCAGAATGTCTGTGCAGAAGTTTTTCAATGCTAAACTAATGCTACAAAAGTAGACCATTCAGTTTTTGTGCTATATTTTTTTGAAGTATTATGAAGTTTATCAGTGAATAACAAAAATTAACCTTTTTCTCACCAAAAAAAAAACCCCTCCGAAGATATATCCTCAGAAGACTTTCTGGAGCTTGCCATTTAAAACCACCGCTCACTTTCACTGCAAATAGAAAAGAGCTGCTTGGACATTATAATCTCCTGTTGTGTTTCACAGAAGAATTCAATTGCATTGAAAGCGGGGGTGCAGTTCTTCGTCTTCTTTTTGCGTACAAATTCTGATATCTAACGCCCAGCGGGCGAAATATTGAGGGAAACATTTTATAGGCGTAACATTGGCACAAAATTTGTTAGATCATATCTCATAGAGACTTGGAAGTGGGCTCTTTTGACTCAGGCTATCAAGCAGTTAATAAGTAGTGATATAACAACTTCATATCCACATCAGTTACAGCATCCTATACTACTCCATAGACTTCCATATAGAGGGATATCTCTGGATCAGAACATCGTAGAGACAAGGGGGTGAGCTCTTTTGACTCTGACTTCTAAGCAATCTTCAAATATCACCACAGCAACTGTTTAGCCAAACCCTAGCAACCATGTAGCGCACCCTAGTAACCTTGTAGTAAAATGTGCCAGCCATATCTTGGCACCAGAACATGTAAAACCTAGAATCACAGGTTTGGGGTCTTTTGATTCAAATTGGCAAGTAGTTTTTACATATATACCTATATACTCTATAGCCACACCCTAGCAACCATTTACAACATCCTAGCAACCATACAACAACATGAATAGGCCATATATCAGCAACAGAACATCGTAGAGACGTGGGGGTTGGCTCTTTTGATACAGACTGGTAAAAAGTATTTAACTATCACCCTATAAACTGTGTAACCACACCATAGCAAGCATTCAGATCACCCTAGCAGCCATAAAACAACATGAGGCCATATCTCAGCACCAGAACATACTGCAGACATTACAGTCACCCAAAATACCCTAGTAACTGCCTACTGCTGAGTTTTACTACGGCAATCACCACTCACATTTTACTCCAGTTTTAATTAAATTATATATAATGTATATGTAACAGAGTTGAATAAGAAAATTGCACTACAGATGGTAGTGTAATGTAACATGAACAATAAAGCACAATTTCTCCTGCTTGATGCATTTATACACCATCATATTGCTCAGCCCACTGATGCTTATCAACATTGACTCAAGTGATATTTCACGCACACACGCACACACACACACACACACACACACGCACGCACGCACACACACACACACTCTAAATGCACTCACACTAGATGTAATAACACTGTGTTTTAAACCAACTCTGCAAATCAGGCTCTGTTTTATGTATGTTTTGAGCCCGTGGTTCAGGCATTACACACGTTGTAAACACACACAGGAATGCAGCCTGGCGAGGAGATTTACAGGTGAACACTGTGTTCTGTAAGAAGGCAGTGCTGTAATTCACATACTTTATATTTCTCCTCTGGAGCTAATGTTCCTTGTCCAATTGAAGCACAAGCTTGACACTCCTGCATTCACTGGTAGAGCTCGTCTCACACTATTATTCTTGTGCATTTACTCTATTCCCCATCAATGTTTCATTTGCTTGAGGATGAGTTAAATTTGGTACCGTATTCCATATTCTTTAACACTATGGCCTTTAGGAAGGCAAAGATAGCCAGGTATGTTGTAATGCTGAAATTAGAGAAATAAAAAGAAAGTAAGAAAGAAAGAAAGAATGTACTGTATGTTCACATAATAAGCATATTATTCAACAGTGTCAAATTGAACTAAATACCTTACCATGACAACTCAACATTATCATCAACTATTGTACTAATAGCATCTGTAAATACCATGTGACTAATCTAGATCTACAGGAAAATTCTTGTTGGCTGATGACACCACAAAACAGACAGCAGACAGGACAAATATCTTTTCATACTTTAACAGTCTCTGAAAAAACGAGGCACTGGTGAAACAACTTCTGTGATTTATATGCTGATTGCAAAATGTTTTACTTGTCAGAATACACAGAAGTCAAGTCACTTCCAGCTCCGGCTTTAACCATCTTGTTTGTCCTGCTGATGTATATTGCATTGCATGCTAAGACTTGTGGAACAACACAAGCAATTTAGGCAGAGTCTACTTGCACTAAGTAAAAACAGCAGTATTTTCTTTGCACTGTAAAAGCTACATGGTGTAAGCTGATAGGTTCTTTAAATTGAATCTGCTAGCCATCACATCATTTACTTCACCGCACAAGATGATTGGCCTCTGCTGATTCTTGCTTGCTCAACATGTAAATAGTCTGGTTCAGTTTTCACTGTAAGCTGGTCTAGCAGCACAGGATTTCCTCTGAACGCCTCCACCTCCCCCAGCTCCACCTGTCTAGCGTATCTTACATGCTCACAGGAGTACACTCTTAAAAATAAAGGTGCTTCAAAAGGTTCTTCACAGCGATGCCATAGAAGAACCATTTTTGGTTCCACAAAGAAGCATTCAGTCAAAGGTTCTTTAAAGAACCATCTCTTTCTTACCTTTTTAGAATCTGAAGAACCTTCTTTCACCACAAAGAAGCTTTTGTGAAACAGAAAGGTTCTTCAGATGTTAGGTTCTTTATGGAACCATTTAGACAAAAAGGTTCTTCTGTGGCATCGTGAAGCACCTTTATTTTTAAGAGTGTATGTCTGTGTATCTGTTGGCTATAGCAAGGCCATACTTGCTCTGCAGCAGCGTGTAACAGATCTAGTCTGCCAAGACCAAATACATTAAAAAAAAAATTTCATGACACTGGGCTGTTTAATAAACCCATCATACTGTATGCAATGGAGAAAAACTGTGGGTGTGTCACCTGAAAAGTGCAGCGAAATGCACCAGGAGCAACGTATTTCTGATTTTTCAGGTTTTGAGTTAAAGCTGAAGAACCGAGGAGCGGGAGAGTAAGAAGGATTGATTCATCTCCTTAGACTCTTTATATTTCTATCTGTAGAGAACACTGGGCTCCCATATCAGTGTCTCTGAAGTGATTATGTGTCATTCCTGATGGAATAACGGTGGAAAGAAAGGTGCAGCTGATGGATGGGGGAAAACAGTAAGGAAGAAATCATTTTGATTTGAGTACAGTTTGGTTCATCTAAATAAAGCTGCCTTGTGATGGCTTACAACAGACCGGAAGTCTCTTGGTTCCACTGGAGAATCACACAGGGGCTGTGTGGAGTTCAGACTCTCTATGGATATGGGATTTATGGGTCTGATTTGAGCTTTGGCATATGTGACTAAATCAAAACTATGAGCATGAAGTGAAAACTAATGTTTATCTTTTTCCTCAACCTTAGAGGTATCACAATATCATCACATAGCAATTTAAGAACTCAAATGAATTAAATTAATAATTAATATATCTGCATACATACAGTACACTCGTGTTAAGTGAACATACAATACAGCAAATCTCAGCTGCTTGATTGTTATATTTTGAAAAAATGTAAAATGTATTATCACCCAACGTGAAGTTGGTTATATAAGTATGTCCTGTTTTATCCACATACATATAGTACACTCACGTAAAACAATGCATGTATACAATAGGTCGCAAATCTCAACTGACTGACCTACTGTTTATATCGTCACAAAATGCACATTATATTATAATCCACCTCTAATTTATCACCCAGCTGAAACTATGTGTATTGTGAAAAGTGCTATACAAATCAATTTTACTAAATATTCTGTAGCATGTGGAGTAATTGGAGGGTTAATGCTTCTTTACTGTACATGCAAACAGAAACACGGCAGCTTCACAAGCAAACTGACGGTTCATTATGACTCCCTCTAGGGGAGAATTACAACAGTCATAAGGCAGCAAAAAAATAAATGAATTAATTAAGAGGAAGCCATAACCACATTTAACACAGTGTGAGCGTGTCTTTGAGACTGAACCTGAGGTGCTTTCATGTTCTTAATGTGTGTTGCAAGTGAATGGCAATAATTAAGTGAATGTCGTCGGTGTGTTTTTGACTGATAGCCTGTGTTCCTCATACAGCCACAGAGGACTGATGTGTCTCACGCTCAGAAGGACACCAGCAGACCCTGAGGAGAGCTTTTAGAGAGGCAGAAAGCGTGAATAACGAGCCTGAGGTGAGGCCGTTTGATTCCTAAAGCTCCTGTTTGAGTGCGGCCCGCTGGGCTCAGAAGAGCAGGCAGGTCGAGGGATTTACAGCCGCATGAAAGACTGTGTGCTGCTGGAGGAGAATATCAAAGAGATGAAATCGACCGTCACTACTGTTACTGCATGTACACTGTGTTAGAGATCTGAATAAACCTCTAACCCTATAGCAAACCTAATGTGATGAGTGAGTTTGTGTTAAGTGATCTGCATCTGCTGGACCATAAAACGGCTGAAAAAAATCCCACCAATCTCAGCAACCGCATAACAATGTTCTGATTTACAACACTAGCATTTGAGTTCTGCACAGGCAAACAGCACCATTTTCTTCAGAAATCTAAGAATCTAGTTCCATTTTGTATTTTAACATCTCTAAATAAGCGTGAGTCTGGTGTGATCATTATAAATAGTTCACCCAAAAATGAAATCACGTCATTCCTAACCCATAGGACTTTGATTTGTCTTTACAAATGTTAAAAAGTTATTTTTAATATTCTCTCATTCTTTTGGTCTATTCACTGAAAGTCCACACAACCAAAACATACAGACATTAAAAAGTACAAAAATAGACTGTAAAATTAATCCAACAGTTTGATCCAAGTCTTCTAACGAGAGAGATCACTTTATGTGTCGACTTTTATTCACATATTAACATTGATCAACACACATAGTGATAAAACACATCAAAAAGCTCATCCATACTTGTGTGACAAACCTCATTGGATTGTGTGGTTGAGCTTCTGTTTAAACATTGGATCATGTTTTCTGACTTTGATTAAACTGCTTGATTCAAGTGAATTATGTTTTAATTAACATTTTAAAGCATCAAAGCATCAGAGTTTTGGTTGTGTGGACTTTCAATGGAGGGACAGAAATCTTTTGATGACTCAAATGATGACTGAATTTCCATTTTTAGGTGAACTATCCCTTTAATATGGACCATAATCGACCCAAATATCAGTCACATTCATTTGCAGTGTTATACAAGGCAAAGTTTCAGCAGCAGCGACATATTACATTTCATCAGTATTAATGTACACACATCATTCTCACCATCTTCATGAGTTCAGCGTTGAGTTATATGATGATAAATGACAGTCATCCGTGTTCACTGTGCTGTGATGTCATGAATGCAGGGATATCAATCAGACATGTGTTCTGTGATTTATAAGAACAAGCATTGCAATCTGAATTTGTAGGACTGAATTAGCGTGTGTTCAGTTTAGATATTTTGACCACCGGGTCTAAGCAGCTTCTGTATCTGCAGAATGATGGAGAGAAAAGCTGTTCACAACATCATGGACCTTGAACAGTTTACCAAAATATGGTGCAAAACCCGCAGCATTTAAAGAGAACTTTGTGTTACTGACAGATAATATTGTGAAAGATGTCAAAACCAAGGGGAATGAAGAATCCTTTTATCTATAAATGAATAGTGTGTTGTAGAAATGAGTCCCTCTCTGCGTTTGACTTTTAGTCCATTTGATGTTTACACACTTTCCAGACTAGAGACATACTGTATGTCTTGGTGGGAAGGGGTGAAAGTTATTTATTTATTTATTTTTTTGGGTAAAAATTATATTTGCTGTGGTCTCACAATCATATAGCAGTTTATTCTACTGTAGTTTACTTCTGAGCTATTTTATAATGTATTTATCTAAATATTTATTGAACATAAAAATTAATAATTAATTAAATTTATAATTATTATTATAGTTCATCATAAACATCCTCCCCACACTTGAAAAGAGCCCCTGCTTGAAAGTGCTGGAAAAGTGCTTAAATTTCACTCTTATTAAAAAATCCATACGAACGCTGCATCTAGAACATGCTCTTCAAATCCAATCTTGATCTTCTGATACGCAGCAGGAATAACCCATACCGCACTCATTCCCTCAGATCAGCAGTCAATCATCAAGCAAAACACCCAGTCTGAGATATGTGACTGATTTCTTCCACAGAGAGCTTTAGCTTCAGCTTCTGTGGGTGTGAGAGGGATGAAAGACAGTGAAGTGAAGTGTGATGATGAGCTCCTGCACATGAGAGACTGAGGCTCCTGTGAGCTCTCAACACATTGTTTTCTCCACCTTCATCTTGGTCTTCAGGCCTGAGTGGAGCTGATCTGAATTGAGCACTTTCACCATCTTTTTATCAGCAGGCTTTCATCTCTGTCTCTCTGTCCAGCAGTAGCATTGAGCTGTGGGCCGTTCAGAGCCTTCTGACTGATACACCCTGCTGCCTGAAGCTGACTGTCTGCATCATGCTGGCTAGCAGATACAATCTGTCTCAGTCTCACTCACCGTTTCAGAAAGAACCAGAAAAACAGAGATGTTGTTTTGGGCCATAGAGACAGAGGTCAAATGTTGTTGTTTTCAGCTGAAGTTTATTTGAAGCATGTGCATTAAAATGTGTATTTTCTGTCACTGATTTTGCTCTAGATTGTGCTGCAGTTGTTGTCAACTGTTGAATAATTGACTTCAGATGTATTTACATACAATTTATATAGCAATTCTTAAGAACAGCTACAGTAGAACTTGAAATTCATTTTTGCAGTAAATGTATGATAACGTCTCGAGGTTTACGTATGTAACCATGGTTCCCCAAAGGGAATGAGACGCTGCGTCGAACGCTTTAGGAACGCCCCCGGCGAGACACCATACTGAAGCATGTGTGAAATCAGTCCAATAGCGAAGCGAGACGTCACGAGCGGGGTGATGTGAGCAACCAGGAAGCATAAAGGCGAATCCGGCAAGTGCACATGTTAGCTTCTGCGGAAGCGAGTGCCTGCAGGGATGCAGGGAGTATGGCAGGGAGACGCAGTGCCTCGTTCCCTTTGGGGAACCATGGTTACATACGTAACCTCGAGATGTTCCCCTTCAGGAACTCGAGCTGCATCGAATGCTTTGGGAACGAGAATACCCACTGTGCCATACGAGCAAGTCCCTGTCTGGTGAGTATCTGGTGAGCACATCAAGACGAGAGGACTTGGGACCCTGGAGTAGATGTCAGGTCCAGACTGTAGAAATGGATGAATATGTGCGGAGAGGAGCAACCTGCTGCAGCACAAACATCCTGAAGGGCCACGCCCACTGATAAGGCCTTGGAGGCCGCCATACCCCTGGTTGAGTGCGCTCTGACCCCCATGGGTGACTGGAGGCCAGAGGACTCATAGGCCAGTGTGATGGTCTCGACCACCCACCGACTCATAGTTTGCTTGGTCGCTGGAACCCCTTTCTTAGGTGGACCAAAGCAAACGAATAATTGATCTGCTTTACGCCACTGGGCAGCTCTGTGAACGTAAGTGTGCTCTGCTTCCTGGTGCTCTGCTTCCTGGTACCCTGGGGTAGATGTCAGGTCCAGGCTGTAGAAACGGATGAATGTGTGCGGAGAGGACCAGCCTGCCGCAGCACAAACATCTTGAGGGGCCACGTCCACTGAAAAGGCTTTGGAGGCCGCCATACCCCTAGTCGAGTGCGCTCTGACCCCTATAGGTGACTGGAGGCCAGAGTACTCATAGGCCAGTGTGATGGTCTCAACCACCCACCGACTCAGGGTTTGCTTGGTCGCTGGAACCCCTTTCTTAGGTGGACCAAAGCAAACGAATAATTGATCTGCTTTACGCCACTGGGCAGCTCTGTGAACGTAAGTGTGCTCTGCTTCCTGGTGCTCTGCTTCCTGGAAGGGAGGAGGACAAAAGACCTGTAGTACAATGGGACCTGGCGATGAGGTGGGCACTTTAGGGACATACCCGAGTCTCGGGTAAAGGAATGCTCTAACCATGCCCGGGGCAAACTCCAGGCCTGACACAACAAGAGCCTGGAGGTCCCCTATCCTCTTCAGCGAGGATATAGCGAGCAAGAAGATAGACTTAAGCGTGAGGAGCTTATCTGAAGTGTCTTCGATGGGTTCAAAGGGAGCTTTGCACAGAGCCTCCAGAACCACTGCCAGATCCCATGAGGG
>NW_015546153.1:422972-452558 GCF_001515605.1 Sinocyclocheilus anshuiensis | reverse complement strand
CCCGCCTGAGAGAGGAGGTCCCTCCTGATCGGAATCTCCAGTGGAGAGCCGTCGAGGAGGGACACCAGGTCCGAGAACCATACTCGGGCTGGCCAGAACGGGGCTACTAGCAAAAGACGGACCCCGTCCCGGTGTACTCTCTCCAGAACTTCCAGGAGCAGAACGATCGGGTGAAAATCGTACAGACGAAGCCTCGGCCACGTCTGCACCATGGCATCCAGCCCAAGTGGAGCTGGATGAGTGAGGGAGAACCAGAGCGGACAGTGTGTCGTTTACTGCTACGCAAATAGATCCACTTCCGCCTGGCCGAACTCCCCCCAAAGGAGCTCCACCACTTCTGGGTGGAGCCTCCATTCCCCGGGACTCAGCCCCTGTCTCGACAGGATGTCTGCTCCCTGATTGAGTTGCCCAGAGATGTAGACTGCTCTTAGTGAGAGGAACTTTCCCTGAGCCCACAGGAGGATCTGGTGCGCCAGCCTGTAAAGGGGGTGCGAGTACAGACCCCCCTGCTGATTTATGTAGAAGACCACCGATGTGTTGTCTGTGCAGACAAGCACATGATGTCCCCTTAGATCTGGAAGGAAGTGTTTCAGAGCTCGAAACACGGCCAATATCTCCAGGCTGTTGATGTGACACATGAGATGATGGCCTTCCCACAGACCTCGGGCAGAGCGGCCATAAGGAGCCCCTAACATCGGGCCTTGAACCAGGAACCAACGTTTCTTCCACATGTCTAAGGCATGTAAGCATCGCCGCGTGACCTTGATTGTGCAAAGCGGGTTGCCCCTCGGGCAAAACCCTTTGGCCCTGAGCCACCACTGCAAGGGTCTCATGTACAGCAGGCCAAAAGGTATCACGTTGGACTCAGCTGCCATCAGACCCAACAGTCTCTGAAACTGTTTGACAGTAAGTGATTGGCCTTCTCTAACTCCCCTCACGGCTGTGAGAATCGCTTCGATACGAGCAGGAGACAGCTGTGCCTGCATCGTTGTCGAATCCCACACCACGCCTAGGTAAGTGGTTCTCTGTAGTGGAGAAAGTACACTTTTCTTGGCGTTCAGCCGTAACCCCAGCTCTCTCATATGGGTGAGGATGACATCTCGATGCCGAGCCATCATCTGCTCTGACTGAGCTAAAATCAACCAATCGTTGATGTAATTCAGTATGCGGATGCCCTGGAGTCACAGCCGAGCCAGCGCCGCATCTACACACTTCGTGAAAGTGCAGGGTGAGAGTGATAGACCGAATGGAAGAACCCGATATTGGTATGCTTCGCCCCCGAAGGCAAACCTCAGGAACTTCCTGTGTTGAGGAAAGATGGATACATGGAAGTATGAGTCCGTGAGATCTATCGTGACAAACCAGTCCTCGGACCTGATTTGAGACGCAATCTGTTTGATCGGAAGCATCTTGAACCCAAATCGTTTGATAGCACGGTTCAGTAGACACAGATCTATGATCAGACGCAACCCCCCATCTCTACTAAGGGAACCAGTCTCTCGAGACTGGCGTCTGGTGTTACTAGAGGAGTCACTTCGGTGCCCTGAAGCGGTTGACCGGCAGGGAACAAACGATCTATGCTCTCTAGCACCCTCAGCTGAGGGGGCGAGCTCTCCCGTGCTGTACCGTTGCCGGGTGGCAGCTGGAAATTTTGCTCGCGGGAGCCTACTGAGCCCTGAAGCACCGGGGGCTCGCCGGAGCCTACTGGGCCCTGAAGCACCAGGGGTGGCAGGGGCATCAGTAAGTCTTCCCGAGGGCACTGAGGAGGATCGGGCACCGTATACTGAGGTGTGTACCTCTCCTCCCCAGGGTGGGCTGCCCTCGCGGTCCTGACGGTGGAATTGTCAGGACCGCTTGGCCGAGGTCCTCTTGGACATAATAACGGTCCGCAGATCCGTTTTCTGTTTAGAAGACCCCGGCCGAGAGTGCCGCCCTGCCCCCTGATCTTTCTGCGGGGAGTATGGGTCTCTGCTTCTGGGTCTGGTGGTATGAGGAGCTAGATGGCTGGGACTGCTCCTGCTCAGCAGTCCCAAAGACCTGGGGGCAGCGAGGGAGGAAGCGCTGGAATGCCACCTCCTGTTTCTTCGCCTCCTGAAACCTCTCGACGACCCTCGTTCGGCGACTGCATCGGATTCCTCTACCTCCCCAGTGTCCAGGTCTTTTAGCAGGTTGGCCTGGTACGCTTGCAACACCGCCATAGTGTGCAGACACGCACCGGCCTGACCTGCCACCATATATGCTTTCCCAACCAGGCTGGATGTCAGTCTTATTGGCCTAGTGGGAAGCTTTGCGGCCTTCAGGGACGATGCTGAGGATGGGGACAAATAGCTGGCGAGCTTCTGTTCCACCGCCGGCATCGCCCCATATCCCTCCTCATTAGGCTGGATGTCAGTCTTATTGGCCTAGTGGGAAGCTTTGCGGCCTTCAGGGACGATGCTGAGGATGGGGACAAATAGCTGGCGAGCTTCTGTTCCACCGCCGGCATCGCCCCATATCCCTTCTCATTCAGCCCTGTGATGTTAGAGTAATTAGATACTGTGGGGCTGAAGAGTCGGGACGAATATGGTTTATCCCACGATCTCGAAAGCTCAGAAGATCGGGGAAAAAAGGAAGGCCCCAACGTGAAGGTTGCGATCTAGCTTTAAGGAAGCACTCGTCCAACTTGCTCTTGGGACGAGCGTCCTGTTTCTCGGCTGGCCATTCAATGTTCAGTTTAGCTACAGCCCGAATCACAACCTCCATGAGCTCCTCATACGTGAGGGACTGTGGTGGCGAGTCCACAGTCTCCTCCGTGTCGACGCTCATCACATCAACCTCCTTGGAGGAAGACAGATGAAGCGCCTGGCCCTCTCTCCGGGGGGCAAGAAACCGCGGGGCGGGCTTTCCGATCCCTGAGAGGGGGCCGTGGATCTAGTGGGTGAGGACCGAGATAAGGACGAGCCCATCTCGGATCCCTCCGCTAAATCCACTTGCGATCCCCGTGATAACAGCCGCCGCTGTGCCTCAGCAACAGTGGGGCCGGACCCAGCAGGATTGCGAACCTGGCCGCTTTCATCGAAAACGGCCAGACGGGAGCAAAGCACAGGGAGCGGGACAAGCTCACAATCATGGCAGGTAGCCCCCTCGAGAGCTGCCCATGCCTGCTCTGCTCCCAAACAGACAACACACAAATCGTGTGTATCCCCACCCGAGATATAACGTGGGCAGGGAGGAACACACGACTTGAAACGCCGTCCGCTCACCACATTTGCTTTAGAGTTACACTTTGGCATTTTTCTCACTTGCTAACAGAGTTTTACTGACTGACTGAGTGCTTTGCATACATTCACACACACACCACAGACGCACTCGCTGAAGAGCAAAAGCTAACATGTGCGCTTGCCGGATGTGCCTTTATGCTTCCTGGTTGCTCACGTCACCCCACTTGTGACGTCTCACTTTGCTATTGGACTGATTTCACACATGCTTCAGTACGGTGTCTCGCCGGGGGCATTCCCAAAGCATTCGACGCAGCTCGAGTTCCTGAAGGGGAACTTGTATTTGCAATGTTGGTCTAGCAGTTAACATTATGCTCCAGACATGTACAGCTGTGACACTGGTCATTTTGATATGGATTTTGCATCTGGCAAACAGGGGTCGTGACGCTCTGTTTCTGGGTCTGGCGATATGAGGAGCTAGACGGCTGGGACTGCTCCCGCTCAGCAGTCCCAAATACCTGGGGCCGGCGAGGGAGGAAGCGCTGGAATGCCGCCGCTTGCTTCTTCGCCTCCTGAAACCTCTCCACGACAGTGTCTACTGCGCCGCCGAAGAGGTCAGAAGGCGATAGCGGGGCATCCAGCAGGAAGAATCTGTCCATATCTTGTAGTTCGGTGACTGCGTCGGATTCCTCTCCCTCCCTAGTGTCCAGGTCTTTTAGCAGGTCGGCCTGGTACACCTGCAACACCGCCATAGTGTGCAGACACGCACCGGCCTGACCTGCCACCATATATGCTTTCCCAACCAGGCTGGATGTCAGTCTTATTGGCCTAGTGGGAAGCTTTGCGGCCTTCAGGGACGATGCTGAGGATGGGGACAAATAGCTGGCGAGCTTCTGTTCCACCGCCGGCATCGCCCCATATCCCTTCTCATTCAGCCCTGTGATGTTAGAGTAATTAGATACTGTGGGGCTGAAGAGTCGGGACGAATATGGTTTATCCCACGATCTCGAAAGCTCAGAAGATCGGGGAAAAAAGGAAGGCCCCAACGTGAAGGTTGCGATCTAGCTTTAAGGAAGCACTCGTCCAACTTGCTCTTGGGACGAGCGTCCTGTTTCTCGGCTGGCCATTCAATGTTCAGTTTAGCTACAGCCCGAATCACAACCTCCATGAGCTCCTCATACGTGAGGGACTGTGGTGGCGAGTCCACAGTCTCCTCCGTGTCGACGCTCATCACATCAACCTCCTTGGAGGAAGACAGATGAAGCGCCTGGCCCTCTCTCCGGGGGGCAAGAAACCGCGGGGCGGGCTTTCCGATCCCTGAGAGGGGGCCGTGGATCTAGTGGGTGAGGACCGAGATAAGGACGAGCCCATCTCGGATCCCTCCGCTAAATCCACTTGCGATCCCCGTGATAACAGCCGCCGCTGTGCCTCAGCAACAGTGGGGCCGGACCCAGCAGGATTGCGAACCTGGCCGCTTTCATCGAAAACGGCCAGACGGGAGCAAAGCACAGGGAGCGGGACAAGCTCACAATCATGGCAGGTAGCCCCCTCGAGAGCTGCCCATGCATGCTCTGCTCCCAAACAGACAACACACAAATCGTGTGTATCCCCACCCGAGATATAACGTGGGCAGGGAGGAACACACGACTTGAAACGCCGTCCGCTCACCACATTTGCTTTAGAGTTACACTTTGGCATTTTTCTCACTTGCTAACAGAGTTTTACTGACTGACTGAGTGCTTTGCATACATTCACACACACACCACAGACGCACTCGCTGAAGAGCAAAAGCTAACATGTGCGCTTGCCGGATGTGCCTTTATGCTTCCTGGTTGCTCACGTCACCCCACTTGTGACGTCTCACTTTGCTATTGGACTGATTTCACACATGCTTCAGTACGGTGTCTCGCCGGGGGCATTCCCAAAGCATTCGACGCAGCTCGAGTTCCTGAAGGGGAACTTGTATTTGCAATGTTGGTCTAGCAGTTAACATTATGCTCCAGACATGTACAGCTGTGACACTGGTCATTTTGATATGGATTTTGCATCTGGCAAACAGCAGTCAAAATTATTCTGCACCCCAAACCGGTTTACATTCCGAAGGTGCCTTCTGCCACCACTCTACCAGTCATACTTAAGGCTTTCTTCCCTCCACCACATGAATCACCGGAGCAAAAAAAGTTTCACCTATTATGTCCAGTCTAGGCTCTTAGAATTTATTTCCAACACTCAATGCACTCAACTATTGGTCTGCTTTGGTGGTCGCAGCAAGGGGTCTATGAGACGTGTGAAATGGCTTCACCTCTAGGTGTTAGAGCCCACTCCACTCGGAGTGTAGCATCTTCTAAAGGCACTATCCAAGGGTGCACCCTTGCAAGATGTTTGTGCACGCATTCTTAAGGTTGCCACAACATTCCCATAGCATCAATGCCATGATGCAGCATGGAGTTCTGTTTGAATTAAAATGTCTCAGGTTCCCTAAGAAGCGAATGAGACATTGCATCGTGATGCCATACTCTTGGTATGCTTGTGCATCTTCATTCAAACAATTATAATCTGGGGATTCTATGATGTGGTTGCCTTTGTATGCTTTTGCTGACACGCCACTCTACTTCACCTGACCTCATGTTGGCCAGTGTGTTTCCAAACGTACTTCAGACACGGGTCATGCAGAAGTCTTCCCATGATGTCCCTTCACAGGTAACTGGGTTACATACATAACCTGAGATGATTTTTAGAGAAAAATAATGAGTCCTCAAGTAAATGGGTGCTCAAATGTTGATGCACAGCCATCATGACAGAAATTCACTCCACCCTAGTGAATGAATCAATGTCTTCCGAAGCAAAACATTAATAATATTTAAATCTTTTTTAAAGGGGTCATGAACTGGCTTTTTTATTATTTTATACTGTTGTCTGAGGTCCACTTATGTCGTTTGCGTGGTTTTTACATTCAAAAACATCAAAATCAATAAGTAACAGGCTATTTTCTCCCCTGGTTTTGAGGCCGGCTCGAGAAACGCTAGGTTTTTATGGGCGTGCCGCATTGAAGACTTAGAAGTAAACACCTGCTGCTATTATTGAATAACAGTTTTGCATAGTAAACTAACTTTCTGTGTGTCTGTTTGACAAGCATGCGTCCTGCATAGTTGGAGCCTTCTGTGACTTTGGTTAGACACATACACATAATCAGGACATATCAAGCGATCTCAAACACAGTGACACACAGTACAAATATTTTTTACTCACATAAGTGTGCTGCGCCATTCCTGTCGGATCCAATATAGACGGCAGCATTGTTTTTTAATCTCAGTCTCTCTGCAAATCCAGCGTCGACCTGTGTCTTGTTTACAAAGGAATCCATGGTGAAATAAAGTGAACAAACGCTCAATGTTTTACTCACGTGAGCTGGAACTTCATTAAAAATAAAGTTCAATCATGCATTCCTAATATTTGATTCTGAAGGAAGGTTATGCAGCGACTGTGTTTTTCCACAACCAGGCACCGCACAATATTTTGCGATCTTTAACGGCATGTTTGTAGCTTGGTTGATCGATCCGGTTTAGCGCCACTCATGTTATTTCCCTACTATGTCATGCGGGAATCAGTGGGTGGGGCTACAGAATTAGGCGTTGATATTCTTCTGTGGAGGCAGTGTTTAACCTATCTATTACGTCATAGGTAGGCACATTCCAGGATCTGGCGTTCGCTGGGCCTGGTGTCAATAAAAGCTTTTATTTCAGTAACAGGGACGTTTTCAGTTCTGAAACTTAAAGGATATTCTTTTAGTACGATGATGTCTTATATATCAAAAGCTCAAGTAAAAGTTGATTTCTCAGTTCATAACCCCTTTAAGTTTTATTTTTGACCTTTTTATGCCTCTATTGGACAGAACAGTACAAATCAGACAGGAAAGCATGGGGCAGAGAGAGCGGAAACGGGATCGGCAAAGGACCCCAAACCAGTAACAGAGGCCCAGTTGCATGTTGCCCACGAGGCTATCAGCGCAGGCAATGTTTTAAACTTTTTAAACTGTAAACCACTGCTTTTGGCCACCTGCCATATGGCCTTTCACAAGAGGGCTGAGTTTATGCTGGATGTAAATATACACGTTGTGAAGCATGATGTAAGTGTGTTGCTTTTTGGAGAATCAGCATTTGTTGTATGGTTGAGTAAACGATGAGAGAATTTTCATGTTTTGGTGAAGTATCCTTTTAAATTTCAGTTCTTCACAATTTGAAGCATAGGCTGTAGGTCCTATGTAAATACCGCTCATCCTTCAGGTGACCCAGGCTGACTGCAATGAAAGGTGAGTCTTCACAGACATACTCGTCCAGATGGCAGCACTGACCATGTGTTCAATGACTGCACTCACCAACCCGCAGATGTCTTCACATACCTATTCAAATATATTCAACATTTCCATAAAACTTCTGTATGTGTCATAATCAAACTACTGCACACTTAGTGTCCTTCACTGTAAATTGCTTGTATTGGAGTGGACATGTGTCTGTCTTGAAGCATTCTCCAGTACCATTCTCCAGATTTCATCATTGTCTTTGTGACTGGTTCTGGAGTTGATCACACATCCAGGCACAGGAAGCATGTAGCTGCGGTGTTATTAGCCCATCAGTCTGTCCTCACCATGATGCACCAAATTACACTGATAGCATCATGTTGGTCATGGTAATAAGGGATGTAATTTACATGCATATTGGAAAACTATCTCTCAAATAGATACATTAAGAGCTTCTAATGAGGTAAACAAATAAATTGGAGATTAATTTTGTTTGGCAGGTTTCAGGTCAGAATTCATTTAAATGTGGCTGCTTATCTGTGATAAACACAAGGTGAAGTCTAGGAGAAAAGAGTTATGAGGACGCATGTTTGGTTCTGAAGCTGGTATAGCATGCAGATCAATGCTTTAATAGGACGTTCTGGTTCTCATTGTCCTCTGGAGATCCTTCACACTGATGCACAGCCATCATGACAGAAATTCACTCCACCCTAGTGAATGAATCAATGTCTTCCGAAGCAAAACATTAATAATATTTAAATCTTTTTTAAAGGGGTCATGAACTGGCTTTTTTATTATTTTATACTGTTGTCTGAGGTCCACTTATGTCGTTTGCGTGGTTTTTACATTCAAAAACATCAAAATCAATAAGTAACAGGCTATTTTCTCCCCTGGTTTTGAGGCCGGCTCGAGAAACGCTAGGTTTTTATGGGCGTACCGCATTGAAGACTTAGAAGTAAACACCTGCTGCTATTATTGAATAACAGTTTTGCATAGTAAACTAACTTTCTGTGTGTCTGTTTGACAAGCATGCGTCCTGCATAGTTGGAGCCTTCTGTGACTTTGGTTAGACACATACACATAATCAGGACATATCAAGCGATCTCAAACACAGTGACACACAGTACAAATATTTTTTACTCACATAAGTGTGCTGCGCCATTCCTGTCGGATCCAATATAGACGGCAGCATTGTTTTTTAATCTCAGTCTCTCTGCAAATCCAGCGTCGACCTGTGTCTTGTTTACAAAGGAATCCATGGTGAAATAAAGTGAACAAACGCTCAATGTTTTACTCACGTGAGCTGGAACTTCATTAAAAATAAAGTTCAATCATGCATTCCTAATATTTGATTCTGAAGGAAGGTTATGCAGCGACTGTGTTTTTCCACAACCAGGCACCGCACAATATTTTGCGATCTTTAACGGCATGTTTGTAGCTTGGTTGATCGATCCGGTTTAGCGCCACTCATGTTATTTCCCTACTATGTCATGCGGGAATCAGTGGGTGGGGCTACAGAATTAGGCGTTGATATTCTTCTGTGGAGGCAGTGTTTAACCTATCTATTACGTCATAGGTAGGCACATTCCAGGATCTGGCGTTCGCTGGGCCTGGTGTCAATAAAAGCTTTTATTTCAGTAACAGGGACGTTTTCAGTTCTGAAACTTAAAGGATATTCTTTTAGTACGATGATGTCTTATATATCAAAAGCTCAAGTAAAAGTTGATTTCTCAGTTCATAACCCCTTTAAGTTTTATTTTTGACCTTTTTATGCCTCTATTGGACAGAACAGTACAAATCAGACAGGAAAGCATGGGGCAGAGAGAGCGGAAACGGGATCGGCAAAGGACCCCAAACCAGTAACAGAGGCCCAGTTGCATGTTGCCCACGAGGCTATCAGCGCAGGCAATGTTTTAAACTTTTTAAACTGTAAACCACTGCTTTTGGCCACCTGCCATATGGCCTTTCACAAGAGGGCTGAGTTTATGCTGGATGTAAATATACACGTTGTGAAGCATGATGTAAGTGTGTTGCTTTTTGGAGAATCAGCATTTGTTGTATGGTTGAGTAAACGATGAGAGAATTTTCATGTTTTGGTGAAGTATCCTTTTAAATTTCAGTTCTTCACAATTTGAAGCATAGGCTGTAGGTCCTATGTAAATACCGCTCATCCTTCAGGTGACCCAGGCTGACTGCAATGAAAGGTGAGTCTTCACAGACATACTCGTCCAGATGGCAGCACTGACCATGTGTTCAATGACTGCACTCACCAACCCGCAGATGTCTTCACATACCTATTCAAATATATTCAACATTTCCATAAAACTTCTGTATGTGTCATAATCAAACTACTGCACACTTAGTGTCCTTCACTGTAAATTGCTTGTATTGGAGTGGACATGTGTCTGTCTTGAAGCATTCTCCAGTACCATTCTCCAGATTTCATCATTGTCTTTGTGACTGGTTCTGGAGTTGATCACACATCCAGGCACAGGAAGCATGTAGCTGCGGTGTTATTAGCCCATCAGTCTGTCCTCACCATGATGCACCAAATTACACTGATAGCATCATGTTGGTCATGGTAATAAGGGATGTAATTTACATGCATATTGGAAAACTATCTCTCAAATAGATACATTAAGAGCTTCTAATGAGGTAAACAAATAAATTGGAGATTAATTTTGTTTGGCAGGTTTCAGGTCAGAATTCATTTAAATGTGGCTGCTTATCTGTGATAAACACAAGGTGAAGTCTAGGAGAAAAGAGTTATGAGGACGCATGTTTGGTTCTGAAGCTGGTATAGCATGCAGATCAATGCTTTAATAGGACGTTCTGGTTCTCATTGTCCTCTGGAGATCCTTCACACTGATTGTTGCTCTTCACACAGACAGTCATCTCTAGTTAGTGTCTTTTTTTCCAGTTATATTGCATTTAAATTATGCATTTGTTTGAGAAAGCTCTTTGGTCTGGTGTTCACAAACTGAATAATGATCATGAGGTTCAGAAAATGTTGAGAAAGAGAGAAAGTTGCGTTATTGATATGTTTCATCTAAGAGCTGCGACACATGGAGTGGATACTTATGCGAAAAGTTTTAAGGGTGGTTACAAATATGCTGCACTGAACCAACAGAAAGCTGCATGGTTTGAATGTGATTTTTGTGAGCTCTGCTTCATACATCTCTACGCTACTGACAATGAATAACAGACCTTTTTAGCGAGCAAAATTTCATTGAAATTTCGCTAATGTGACCGCACCTTTACTGTCTGAGGTTTCAGTGCATCATTACTCCTAGATGTGAGTGTAATAGTGATGCATGATGCAATCACAACAAAAGAAATGTAAAATAAATTAATAAATAAATAATAATAAAAAAATAAGTCAAAATTCAGTGTAGATTCTGCAAGTTTAGACTGCTAGGTACTGTAAAGACACACACAGACAGGCAGACACACACACACACACACACACACACACAGACACACACACACACACACACACACAGGCTCATCTGAAGTGGCTCAGGGAGGCAGTGAGGCACATGCATATTGCATATTTTTTTCATATGGATCAGGAAATTTGTGCATTTTAGGGCTAAAACTCTAATACTCTGATATACTACACAAAAGAGGGGGATATATATGAATCTGCTAATAACTTCTGATCTCATCCTTTTAAAAGTTCAAGTTGCTGCTATAAATGCAACAGATCACACATGTGCAACATTAAGAATCAAAATTTAGAATTGTTATGCTACCAAATTGAAGAGACATAAGCTAGCATTAGCCACAAGCATGTGAACACATGTGTTAACACTGTCAACTGTGAACTGAGAGTATTCGGACAAAAAAGAAATAAAGAAGATAACACCAGAACTGGCCATTTTATGAGTGGGTTTATGAAAAATCAAACCCAGAGCTGCTCATAATCAGCAGACATGGCAATATGTAATGTCCTGCGCCGTATAAAGAGTGCTCAACTTTATGTTTAGCACTACAGTAGATTGAATGCATGAAATTGAAAGAGTGATAGTAATGTTGCTTTGCCCGACAGCTTCAGACGGCCACTGACATTTCATTCTAGTGATATACTAGCCTGTAAAACAGCCTTTCAAACATAAAACCGCAGAAACTGCACAGCAACACTGGAGAAAGGAAGCCGTTACACAAGCGTATAGTATGTGTTGTGGAGTCTCCGGGGCTTGAGCTGGACCCTATGGCTGTGTTTATGATGCAGATATGAACGTGAACTACAGATGACACTATGTTTGCTTTCATTGGACTTCAGGCTGCTGAGCAACTTGACCTATTAAAGCAGTCAAAATAGACAGAAAGAGTAAAGGTACGAGTTAGTCTGGTGGCTAATATTTAGGGCTGTCAAGCAATTAAAATTTTGAATCTAATTAATTATGTGATGTGCTGAATAATCAATTGAATTAACTGCAAATCAATCACACATCAATTTGGGCTGAGAAATTACCCCCAAAAGATAATTTAAGCCATAATTGTGTTAAATGAGAAAAACCACTGAATAGACATTACAAAAAGTTAGAAAGACATATTTTGATACAACATTGCATAATGATAATAAATGACTATTGATGGGTCTTTTTTGATGGGTGAATATTGAAATATGATTTTTATTTTTATTTTTTTAATGAAATTATTCTCTAAATATGAAACTAAAAGCATCAGTACTTAGAGGCAAGTCAGTGTCTTAATGAGTGATTCATTCAACTGATTCATTCAAACAGCTGATTCATTCAGAAAACAAAGCAAGTGACTGGCTGCGTCTGAAACCGCATACTTCCCTACTATATAGAAGGCAAAAAGCAGTAGGCGAATGAAGTAGTACGTCCGAATCCTTAGTATTCATAAAAGAGTAGGCGGGAAATCCCCGGATGTCCTACTGGATGTTAAGGATTGATGTCACATCTTTCAAAGACGTTTCTCAGCAGTTGCTTCACTCTCGTGAAAGATCCATCCACAAACAGTTATGAATATGAAATAAGTTATTGATTAATCTTCATACTTAAAATCTTCACGTTCATGCTAAGAATAGTTCGACTATCTTAAAGTCAGGCAATTCGCTTATTTCATATTCTAGCTTGTCATCATTTTAACAAATGCTTTCATTTATCACACTTAGATTAGATCAGAAATTTGAATATGAATATACAAGGTCTGAGATCCCAAACAAATCACCAATCACCATTATGGAGACTTCAAAACAATTACAGCAGAAAACAACTAAATTTCTCACAGTGGCACAGTTAAAGACTTTATAATGTGGATTCACAGTAAAACAAGAGCAGTTAATGACTGATGTTTGCATCATTCTGCTGTTCATTCACAGTCATTTGTGAGAAAATGACCCAGCATGCATTGATTTCACAGTAAATTTCTGACTACGGTAATTTATTGTAAAACAATACTCTTTAATTCTGTAAATTCCTGGCAATTCTTTACAGTGCAGATGAAGCTCTGAATGTTGAACAGGTTTTGGTTTTATAAAGCGAGAACAGCACCAGAGAGAGTTCAGTCATAAACCTGCCTGCCTCACATTTTGACTGCAGGCCGAGAGAGAGAAGCCACATTTTTTTAAATCAACATCAATATTTCAGGGGAAAATGTATATTGATATGGGTCTCTAAAGAAGAATGTGCATCTTGGGTCCTAAAACTGACCTTTTTTTGCTTTTCACCATTTTGCCTTCATGAGTTCATTATAAATGGATCTACAGTGTGCCACAAAAATCACAGATTTTTTAACATCTCAGTTCATACGAGCTCATACTGTAAACTCAGCATCTATAATAATTGAATGCACGACTGATCAAACTGCTGTTTAAAGTCTTGGTTTCCAACACAGGATGTCAACTTACACCAGTGTATTTCGTGTCATGAAGAGGGTCTGATTCAGAATAAGACTTATGTTTAAATTCATCTGTGAACTCGCTCACCTTTCCTTAGTTGCTGTAGTTACTATCACCAGAGATACAGCAGTGTAGATGGGACAGCGTATCTAATTCTATTAGAGACACACTCGCATCTGTCACCAGAACATTCTGTCAAAAGCTAAATCTACTGAGTCCGCTTTTGAAGCCAGACCTGTCTATGGATTGAGTTCATGTCACTGGACCAGACTGACTAGTTACTCTACATGAGTCTTCAGTTAAAGAGGTTTATATGTCACATGAAGACATTATTTACATTCACTAGTTTATCCTACCATCTCAAGATGCACATTTTGGAAAGAGACTGACAAGAACACCTTTCCAAAACAAACACGAGCACATGCATATGTATAGTACCTGCTGAGAGACACCTCCTCCTGCTGAATAATGCATGAGCTCGTGTCTCTCGGTCCTGCTGTGGGATTCTGCAGGGAAAACTGGCTTTTGTATTGTTGCTTGAGTTTGTGATGATATTTGACTTTGCAGGTCTCCTCCAGGGCTCCCGCAGGTGAGGATGTAGATCACACTGAATAGTTGCAGTGATTAATGCATTTGAAAACATAGCAGTAGTATCTGCATATGTCATACTGGAGCTTCTCAAGCTCCAAAAAAAAAGTCATAAAAAAAACATCTATACTTTCACTACTTCACAACACTGGCAAACAGTGCTTTGTGATGTTTTCTAGAGAAGCAGATATACTGAAATGAAGTCAGTTGATTGATGGTAACTTGGTATGGTGTGTTTCAGACATACAGTATATTTATACTGGTGCTGCTCATATGTCATTATGAATAGACAAGGCCTCTATCAGTAACTCACACACAACAGCTCACACATCACCATCATCCAGGCACACTGTGAAAAGTGGTCAATTGCAATCTTTACCTTACTTTCCCTTCTAACCCTTACTTTTTGTTTTGTCGATGTAACCTAATGCATTTAGGTTGGTGCTAAAATATATGTTCTATCAGCATTTGTCGCGGTTGTAGCAGGGAAGAGTTGAAGCTTGGATCTAGTTGCGGATTTTTGAATAATCCACAAAACGCAACAGCTTTACAAAAACATCATGCAAAGACAATGACTGACAACTGAAGAAACACAGGGCAATATATACACAGGGAATAACAAAGAACTAGACACAGCTGAGCTCAGTCGGTAAATGTAGAAGCAAACCAGGGTTTTTTAGTAACCAAGGGAACTGAGGAAAAAGAAACCAAACACAGGAAACATGAACACAAAAAAACACAAAACCAAATAAACTTCACAATGAGAGTGTTTAGACATAATAACAGAAATAAGATGTGACACAATTATAACTGGGGAACATGTTCCCTCACTTTTAGAAAAGTTTGTTGTCATACCTCCACTACTGAGATAAGCCACAGTAGTGAAATTTCACAGGTGAACACAGTGTGCAATTGCACAGAATTCACTGAGAAGACACATTAAAATGACTCCCTCATCCACTGTCAGTAGTGTAGCGATGTACACATGCACTGTGATTTTTTATGACTGTCTTGACTACAATGCAAACAGTTTGAGAAGTACTGCAACACAAAGTTTAAGAATGGCATTACTGTTGCAAATCCTAGCTGGAAAGTGATGATTCCTTGAATTGCTGGCTGGCTGAGAGGACGAGGTGCTCAATCTTCACTAGGCGAGTATAAGAGTCGAGGACCGAACACTGAACCTTGTGGTACCCCGTTAGTTTAGACGCCGTTCCTCTTGGTCTCAAACCAGTGCAGTGCAGTTCCTGTGGCGTCCAGAGAACTGAAGGCCGTGGACAGTTCCAGCAGACTGAGGACAGATGTCCCCTCTGCTAGCCACAGTGTTTCAGAAACAAACTGAAAGTACTGACAGCAGTGCTGCTTGACAGCCTGATTTGGTGTGATAGCCTTCCTTTTGTGCTTAGACAAGAAAGACAAGGTGAAGGAACAATTCCACTGCAGTGACACTTTGGGTCTGTCTATTCAAGGATTACATAACTTTAGTTGTGCTAGTGTAATGCTGGTTACTAAGGTGAGATGAGATGGATCCAAATGCAAGCAGAGTCAAAAAATAATTTGGGTACACAAAGAAACAGAGCTGGAACAAACTACAGTGTAAAAAACTGCCAGGAATTTACAGGATTAACGAGTATGATTTTACAATATATTACTGTAGTCAGAAATTTGCTGTGAAATCAATGCATGCTGGGTCATTTTCTTACAAATGACTGTGAATGAACAGCAGAATGAGGCTAACATCACAGTCATTAACTGCTCTTGTTTTACTGTGAATTCACATTAGAAAGTTGTCTTTAACTGTGCCACTGTGAGAAATTTAGGTGTGTACTGCTGTAATTGTTTTGAAGTCTCCATAATGGTGATCAGTGATTTGTTTGGGCTCTTTGACCTTGTTTATTCATATTCAAATTGCTTATCTAGTCAAATTGGAAGTGTGACAAATGAAAACATTTGTCAAAATGATGACAAGCTAGAATATGAAATAAGCAAATTGACTTTAAGATAGTCAAACTATTCTTAACATGAACATGAAGATTTTAGTTTAGCATTATTTAAGGATGAAGATTAATTAATAACTTATTTCATATTCATAACTGTTTGTGGATGGATCTTTCACAATAGTGAAGCAACTGCTGAGAAATGTCTTTGAAAGATGTGACATCAATCCTCAACATACAAAACACACCAATGGTAACACTCAACAAATAAAGCCAACACTACAACATAAACCAACATTACAGAATAAACCAACAACACAAACTGCTAAAAATGAACCAAAATCAAGTTCAATAACACAAATTAAACCAACAAGGATAAAAAAAACTCTACAGCATGATCTATTCATGCTGCATTGCATGCTGGGAACCTTTATAGTACATCTGCACTGTAGAAACACAGTATGATGCTGTTTGTTTACAAGAAATGTCTGAGAGTGCAGTTAGATACAAGAGAATTACAACTGTGAAACTACTGTGAAAGTAATACTGTGATATTCATACTGGCATTAAATGCCACAGTTTAATGGGTAAATGAATATAGCATAGAAATTCAACAAATTCAACATACACACACAATCACACTGTTAGGCTTTTATTCGTGCACATAACATGAAACTATTGAATGTGTGGTGCCTGCTTCTTCCTACGAAGCTTCTTTGAAGCTTTATTTTTTACTAACCACCAGATGGCATTGTTTTCGACACTCTCGAAGCTTTGAATCTTTTCCAGGAACAATCAGGGGAAAGCCTCAGTGCTTCATGAGGCTTCATTTGCCCATTCCTATGAACAAGGCAAACACAGGGGTATATATACACATGATAACAAGGTTAACAAGGAGGGCGGAGCTAATTAATTACTATGACAACAAACGAGGGAAGCTATGGCAACACACAGGGTAGCACAGGGAACTGAAAGAGGAAGAAAGCACAGAAACAATATCGATACAGTGCAAAATAAGAGTACTTAAACCCAGAGACCAAGACCAACAAAGTTCTCTTTCCACAAACTGCGTCCCAGTTTGGATGCTTGCATTAATTTTATATATTGACCTGTAACAGCCTTATTGTATATCATTGGAATTTTGAGAAAGTGAAAATAAAGTGATCCTTGAGCACTTTGTGTTCACAAAGCACATTATACTGTACTTAAACCTTGCTGCATAACATCTGAGATGGTTTGAGGCATTCACATACAAGCCAAAATTCTCACAAATGGCCCTGAAACAATCATCCAGAGTCTGACAGAAACTATAAGTAGACTGTTAACAAGACTGTTTTTGGATGTTTCATATGGAAAGGTAAGCAGTATGAACCTGTCAGTGGAGATATGTGTGATTTTATCATCTTAGCTCAACAAAATTCTCTCCACTCACACATTCTCCATCAACACAGCGCTGGACTTGCCAGAAAGAGTAAAGACCACAGAACCTGTGCTGCGTATTAAATCAATGGAAGCATTAAGATGATAGCATCTTGACTAGTTAGTAGTCGTGCAAGCCCAATCCTTGCTGGTGTCCAGTACATTCTACTAACTATAAGTAACTTTGCAACTACGTGTCAACTAACTCTCATTAGAGTATTAGTAGACTTAATATCTGCTAACACTTTATTTTGATGGAGATTCTACTGACTATAAGTAACTTTGCAACTACATGTCAACTTATTCTACTAACCCTAACCTAACAGTCTACTGATGCTGGGATGCATGACGCTTTGAATTTGCAAAGTTTGTTTGTTATGTGTTTTGGAGGGAAACTTTGATAGTGTTAAGTCATTACTTTAGGGGTTAAGCTAGATAACAACGGCTTTATTGCACCTCTTATGGATTTTTGATGTGAGTGTGTATAAAAAACCATTAAATCCAAGAGCTGGGTGAGGGGAGAGAAAAGTGGTGGAGAGAATGAATGCAGGAGAAGTGAAAGGAGGAAATAAATAGTGTGTCACTACGTCTGTGAATGGACACAAGTGTCTGATGAGTACTTACAGAGGTGTCTTCTAAATCTTTGTAATCTTTGAAAATGTAATTGCGCAGTTATGGTGAAAATGTGTTTGTCTGAACCACTTTGGCGTCAACCACCCATCACAGTCCAAGCAGTTTGCAGATCATTTAAGCTTAAAGGACATCAAAATGTCAAGGCTGTTCTTCTTCGTAAAGAGTAGCACATGCTGATCTCTGGCTGTCAAGTTCAGGTGCAGTTTTGCTTGGGCTATTTGAAAACATTATATCTGAATACATGTAACCTTGCAACTCAACCTCTAGACTAACACAATTAACACACAATGCTGGAAATGATCTTGATTCAGTGGGGGAAATCAGGGCTTTTGAAATGTTGCTTATTTATTGTGATGTACAAATGAATGTGAACAGCATTTGTCTAACGAAACACATGCAACTCATTCACTTAGCATTGAGAAAATGATTCATGGTGCTGAAATGAAAATCTCCTTTCTCTTGTTTTGCTATGTTACTTCTGCTTTTAATACATATATTTTATAGCTGTATTTTACTTTCACTAAAGTATGTTTTTGGTTGCATACTTGGACTTTTAATTGAGTAAAGGTTTCACTCAGTATCCATGCTGTCGTATAGTTTTCGAGTATTTCTACACCCCTGCTCATAGTGCACGTCAGGTTAGTGAAACATCTAGAGGTTTGTCTGTGTTCAGATGTGTTCTGTTTGAAATATTACTGCACTGGGAAATCAATGCTTATTGTCAATTCTAATTATGCTTGTAATTTTACATCAAGAAAGAGATCTTGAATGTGCAGTGGTAACCTTTAAATAACAGAGTGCCCCAGTTCTGCACAAAATAAATGAAGGCATTTGGGAAATCATTTTGATCTCATTTTCCATTCGTGTGGATAGAAACAGGGTGATGGAACACAGGCTCAGTGTTTTGTGAGTGCAGAGGAGATAACCTTCACTGTGTGATTGCGAACGGTCCAGTGCTGTCAGAAACATCAGGCAGATCTGCATATCGCACATTATTGAAACACTGGGATCACTCTCTACTGCAATAAACAAGCTCACCCAATCTATATTCATATTCACTGTCTCTAACCGTCAGAGAAGCTGATTAGACAGAGAATAACAAAGAAAACAGGCTTGACATGTGAGATCATGTTTGTTTTTGGCCTCTCAGCAGACTGAAACTCAACATTCACTGTTTCATTACAGTTTAAATTAACATTAGGATTTACACAAAACAAATTCGTATCGGTAGAAAGTAGCTCTTAACACCTGCAGGTTAGCACTTTTTACAGTGTAATATTCTTCTCATTCAAGATCTAGAGAAGTGCTGTCATCTACACGTGTGACGTTACAGTGGCTTCATGTTTGAAATCATGTGAATGTCAAAATACAGTGAGGTGTATTTTAGGGATGCTTTCATGAGCCAAATGAAAAACAGGCTGTTATGTCAAATGTCATATATGCATACATTATTTAAAACAACAAAGACTTCGTCTGACAGTATTACAGAGCGAGTGATTAAAGCTTACTAACCGTGTCTGGGAGGTTCAGCGTGTGCAATGCCTCATGGAGAATGTAAAGTGAGAAAATCATCACTGTCTCATTAATGAAGGCAAACAATGACATGCCTGATCAATCACACTGCTAGTTCTTCACAGTGAGCTGTTGGAGTTCAGACACGCACACACACACACATCATCATCATCATCATCAACATGGCTTTCAGAGATCAGGATGAACAGACCCCCATCAGATCTGAACCTCTTTAAAGTGCATCATCTGTTGACCTTTGCATTGTTTAGCATAATGCTGAAGATGGCAGAAAGGGCTTGAGTGAGAAATCAACCTTATTTCACCCCTGTGTGAATCTGAGAACCATCTGAAAGGCTTTCTTTGAGCTTTCTCGGTGTGTCTGACCTGATTTGATGGGAGCTACCCCAGGTGAAAAAGACGTAGTATTAAATGTATTAAAAATATAATACACTTAATATACTTAAAGTTGTTTCAAAATAATACATTTAATACGCACTTAGTATAGTATAATTTAAATATAGTAAGTATGTCTGAAAAAGCACAATTTAAATGTATTTCTTTTTCACCTGGGACATGTTTTAGAGCTCAGACTGAGCAGATCTGCCTCTGACCATTCCAGTGACTGTATGAAAGGCCTCCGTGAGATGGATAAAGGCAGAACTCAAGACTGTGCTCTGCTCCTGACACCTTTCTCACAGGTGTGGAATGAATGTTCAATTCAATTCACATTTATTTGTATAGCACTTTTCACGATACAAATCATTGCAAAGCAGTTTTACAGAAAATGAAAGTTTCTACATTACATTTAGGAGTAGTATATAAGTGGTGACTATGTCAAAGTGATATATGGCAGAAATGTACAATAAAAATCATGCAGTTAGTTAATGACATGCATTCAAACAAACGGTGAACACTATTAACAGCAATGATTATATGTGATCAGATTTATAGGAAAATTCTGTAGTTTTGTGTGTTGGTTCAGGGTTGTCGTCATCTGAGGTCCTCGGAGGGGTTGGCATCATCTCTTCTCAGGTGTTCAGTCATCTCAGATCTTTGTAAGTGTTGAATCCAGACTGAAGCTTGTGTAATTCCTAGTTACCTCAGGATGCCCAAATAGAGAAGCAAATAGAGAAAATTAGTGTAGCTGCTGTTCAGACCAAGCAAAGAATAATAATGTGCATTTGATCAGATGTAACTGAAGTACAGGGTTATGAGCTACATTATGTGAATGCTTGGTTAAAGAGATGTGTCTTTAATCTAGGTTTAAACAGAGAGAGTGTGTCTGAACCCCGAACGTTATCAGGAAGACTATTCCAGAGTTTAGGAGCCAAATGCGAAAAAGCTCTACCTCCTTTAGTGGACTTTGCTATCCTAGGTACTACCGAAAGTCCAGAGTTTTGCGACCTTAGGGAGCATGATGGATTGTAGCATGGTAGAAGGCTAGTTAGGTACGCAGGAGCTAACCCATTTATGGCCTTATAAGTAGTAATATTTTGTAACTGATACAAACGTAATAGGTAGCCAGTGTAGAGATTGTAAAAATTAATGCATGAACTACCTTTTCTGCATCAGAAACAGGTAACATGTTTCATAGCTTGGCGATTTTTCTAAGATGGAAGAATGCTGTTTTTGTAACATGGGAAATATGATTTTCAAAAGACAAGTTGCTGTCTAAGATAACACTCAAGTTTTTGACTGTAGAGGAAGTAACAGTACATCCCTCTAGATGCAAATTGTAATCTAAGAGATTCTGTGTACTGTTTTTTAGTCCAATAAGTAATATCTCTGTCTAATCCGAATTCAATAGGAGAAAATCATTGGTCATCCAATATTTTACATTTTTAAGATAGATAGATAGATAGATAGATAGATCTTAGATAATTTAGAAGTTTCATCTGGTCTTGTTGAAATATATAGTTGAGTTTCAGCAGCATAACAGTGGAAACTAATCCCGTATTTTCTAATAATATTACCAAGGGGCAACATGTATATTGAAAATAGTAGAGGGCCTAAGACAGATCCTTGTGGCACTCCATACTTTACTGGCGTTAATTGAGGTGATTGCCCGTTTAAATAAACAAAGTGGTAGCGATCGGACAGGTAGGATCTAAACCATCTTAAAGCCTGCCCTTGAATATCTGTGTAGTTTTGTAATCGATCTATGAGTATGTCATGATCTATAGTGTCACACTAACTGTGGTGAAAAATGGTTTTCTTGGATAGATAGAATCAATCAAATCATCTGAATGGCCAGTTTGCACACCGTGTTTGAACCCCACTCAGGTTTTAAACAAATTACTTTTGTTGTTTTAATAAATGGTTGTGTTATACTTAATGTTTCTGGCTTAAATTAAAACTCATTTAACAATACAGTCCTCTGAAATCGCATGAGCTTGTGTTGCATTGTGTGACTGTGATCAGTCAGTTGTTCAGTAAAGCGCCGTCCCTGCTGCAGCACTGTTAATGTCTTTATATCAGCATCATATGGCTGGAGCACACTACAACACACAAAGCAAAAGAACACAACACATTCTTCAGCACTATCTTTTCCTTGTTTTCCAATAATATATGTAAATGTTCTTAAAGCTAGATGCATTCACTGAAAAAAGCTTGGAGTTTAACTGATGTGAGAAATGTTTTGCACAGAGGCAGTTCTGGTTAGGTGAACACCAGTCTCTCTCTATCTCACACACACATACAGAGTAAGTACACACATCACCTCTCTGTCTCCACCCAGATGCTCCTGCTGTCAGTGAGAGGTCATGCTGTAGCGGTCGACCGATATACAGTATATTGACAAGGCAGATATATCAGCTGATATTTGGAATTTTTGGCCAATACATTTTCCTGTTTGGATGATATATAGGAAGCATTTTTATTTTGACAATGCCAAGAATACCAGTTCTGCCTCTAAATTAGTGTACTGTCTCTGTTTAGCAGTTCTGACTAATAAATTATTACACAAAAATCTTAAAGTTAACAGTATACGAAAAAAGTATTAGCGTTTGCTTTTCCCTTTTTTGTCTAGTGGTGTTGGCCTCATGACAGACGTGAGCAAACACTGCTCCTCTTTCCAATGACCCCCACACACACACACACACACACAGACACACACACACACACACACACTGCATCCCATCGGGTCACTGCAGCGTTTCAGGCTTAGATCTCTCAGGACAGCTGTTAAAGTCTGACTCTTTGTTTTAATGGTTTGTGGCTCCGCTGCTTCACTGTGATGTTGTTTCAGAGTTACTGGACCGTTAGCGTGTCTGGCTGTGGCCTCAGCAGGTTTTGTGGCTAATATTGGCAGAATGCTGGATCTCTGCTGTGTTTCTGCTAAACGCTCAAATACTTTCTGAGTGAACGGCTCACACTCTCACACAGCTGTCTTAGATCCACTTTCATGTGTTTCATGCATATAAACATCAAGCACACACAGAGAATTTTTTCTTGTGCGTGTGTTAGGGCCATATGATTTCAGCGAAAAACACAGATGGAATTCTGGAATCCAGTCATAAAAATGGAATTTACTGTATAATGTGGAATTCCACGGAATTTGGCAAAATTTGCATGAATATATCAAAAGTAGGACTGTAATGTAAAATAACAGAGAATCTCGGATTTATACGTTTATGAATTGTATCAAGCTTGTCTAGTGAATATTAATCAATAGCAGTGTCACTGCAGGTTAATGAATATTCATTAGCTCAGTATTTGCCATACAGTGAAGTCACTCTGATCAGAGGCCTAACAATCAGAAGAGCAGATTAACGTGAGTCTCTGTCAGTAGGTAATGTTGGCTGGTTAGGGATGACTGAGCGTCTGTCCTCATGTGTTGACTGATGTTTGTTTAGCGCTGCTCTTGGCTGTTGTTAACAGCATTTATTAAATGATTTAAGCCAGCTGCTCGTGTTTTTGTGCTGCGAGCTGCAGGAAACACATGAACAAACACAAACCTTACCATTAATCTGATTTAATTCTGTTTGTTACAGAAGGCTTCTCTTAAATACTGTGTAGGAAAACAAGATTTCATCAAATTCTAGATCACTCAGATGGTAAGCATGATTTTACTGTGCATTCTTTTTTATCTAATTAATTACATGATGTGCAGATTAATTAATCTAATTAATAACAAATTAATCACACATCAATATGGGCTGAGAAATTACCCCCCCAAAAGATAATATAAAGTAATTATTGTGTTAAATTACAAAAGCAGTGAATAGACATAACAAAATTAAGCGTTAGAAATAAATATTTAGTTGCAACATTGAATTTGTAACAATCTTTTAAGGCTACAATGTGGCATGACATTGTTTTCAGAAGCTGCATCTAAAGTGGCATTTAGGTGTATTTACACAGACTGGAATTACATAAATAATACTATACGATTAATGGGGTTTAAATATGCATTAATAGGTTAAAAAATTAATATTGAAATATGCAATGATTTTTCGCAAAAATTTAAATGATTCTCTAAATCAACAACTAAAAGCACCAGTAGGTGGCAGCAAGTGACTGTCTTTATGAATGAGACACTGAATCATTGACTCACTTGATTCATTCAAAACCATGTATTCATTCAGTAATGAATCACCGCGGTGTGTTGATCAGAGACAGTTCTGCTGTGACTACGACTGAACTGTTTTTGTTTGCACAATTGAGCAAAAACAGAGAAAATTGACAAGATTGTTTCTAAAATGTAACAAAAATATTAACTTAAGTGTTAAAATAAACCTCATATTTGCAGTGGTGCAGATATTGGGGGGAAAACAGCACTTTTGCAAACTATATCATGTGATATAAATATAAAACGGTAATTTTTTTTGCCCTCATATCTTGAATTTTACACTCATATTACTGCATTCTAATAGACAGTCGCCCTGCATCATGTTCATCAGACACTGCATCAATCAGTGCAAAAGCAGTGACATACCTCATAATGCGATTATAATGGGATTTTGGCAATATTGCAATTAAACTTCACCTCATGTAAATGCAATACTTTGATCAAAATATTGCAATTAAGTTGTAGAGAGATTCATTGATGATAACGGAACTTTGTGAGATTGTGAAGTTGCAATGTTCATCACAGTGCCAAATAACCTTCCAATATGTCTGTAGTCATGTTTTGCATTTGATGTAAGTGGACAACGGCCACGCTTAAATATGTGAGCTCATCATTTGTGTTGTAGTGTTTGTGAATAATGATGGTAAAAATAACCAAATTTTTTAACAAATAATCAGAATAATGAAAATTGCATGTGAACTGGAGTGAAGAGGTTTGCTCATGTCATGTAAACAACTTACTGCAATTAAGTCCTTACTCTGATTATTGTAAATAATCACATTATCTGACTACAGACCTGTGGCCCTAACGTCTGTGGTCATGAAGACATTTCAGGGGTTGGTGTTGGCTTATCTGAAAGACATTACTGGACCTTTACTAGACCCCCTGCAGTTTGCTTACCGAGCAAACAGGTCCGTGGATGATGCAGTCAACATGGGACTGCACTTCATCCTGCAACATCTAGACAAAACAGGGACTTATGTGAGGATCCTGTTTGTGGACTTTAGCTCCGCTTTCAACACCATCATCCCAACACTCCTCCAGACCAAACTAACCCAGGTGCTTGTGGAGGAATGTAAATACTGACGAGAATGAATGAGCAAAACTCCCGCGGCGAGTAGAAAGGCTTACAGTTAATGAAAAGCGCTTCTAGATCTGAACAGCACATCTTCTTTAACACCTCTGTACACTACCTCTCATTGATGTAAAAGCATGTCCCGCCGCCGCGTGATTTCCCCGTTGATTCTGCGTCACGATCCACTCTGAACAGCTGAAAGCCCGGGAGACTCAACGCGCTGTCCGGAATGGCGTCTTTCAGCCAGGTTTCCGTGAAACACAGAGCAGCAGAGCTTGAAAAATCCTTATTTGTCCGGGGGAGCAGAAGGAGCTCGTCCGTTTTGTTGGGTAGAGAGCGGAGGTTCGCCAGATGGATGCTAGGCAACGGCGTCCTGAATCCACGCTGCCTGAGCTTCACGAGGGCGCCACCTCGCTTCCCCCGTCTGCGCATCCTGAAGCGCTTGATCAGCGCCGCAGCTCCCCCGATTACAATGTCCAGCAAAACATCAGAATAATCGAAAACCGGTGAAATATCGGGTGGTGTGTACTTCCGAAACTGATTGCAGGGATATAACTAAAGACAGGACAAACTAACAAAAACATAAAAACAACTGCGGAGCACGCCATGGAGGCAGCCATCACCGTCGGCGCCATCTCACTTATTGCTGCACATGTAAACACAGTCAATATAAGATGACAGACAGGTCTGGACGGGGCAGCTGCATTAAATGTGTTAATCATTTTAATGCTTTATTTGTATTGCACTTGTATTGTCTTCAGAACATCAAAACTGCACGTAAATCCAAAGGTAAAATCTAGTTTGTACTGCTGTTGTTCTTCATCTCTTTGACCCTTTCTCTCTCTGTCTCTGTATGTGTCACTGACTGGTGTCCAGTTTAATATCATACAGCCACACACACACACTCACACACACACACACACACACACACACACACACACACACACACACTAATACTGTAATACTGTGGAATATTATTACAATTCAAAACAGCTGCTTTCTATGTGAATATCTGTGAAACTGTAATTTATTTCTGTGATCAAAGCTGTATTTTCAGCATCATTACTCCAGTCTTCAGTGTCACATGATCTTCATAAATCATTCTAATATGCTGATTTACTGCTCAAGAAACATTTCTGATTATTATCAATGTTGAAAACAGTTGTGCTGCACAATATTTTTGTGGAAACCGTGATACATTTTATTTTTCAGGATTCACAGATGAATAGAAAGTTCAAAAGAACAGCATTTATTTTAAATAAAAATATTTTAATAATTTAATGCATCCTTGGTGAATAAAACTAGTTTTTATATATTAATTTATTTATTAGATTTATGCAAGCTTAATATAACAATGTTGGTGTGTGGAGGAGCTTCATGCTGGGATGATGTGTTCAGATGCTGTCTAGTTAGGCAGCTCACTAGGGTTTGGAACGGAGCTGCTGTACTGTCATCCCCTCAGTGCCACCCAGATATCCACACAGAGAGACTGATATGAGAGGACAAGAAACATGAAATCAGTTCCTGTTCACAGGTATGAGACAAGAGGAGTTTGTGGTGTGATGGCGTCTCTCTGCTGCATGTTGTGGGGGATTAGAGACACAACCCATTCCACAGCCACGCTATCAAACATTTCACTGGCAGAGAGCAGTTATTTGACTGATTTTAGCCTCTTATTTTCATCTGAGGATCTTGATTCTTATCAGTATCAATATATTCTCCTGTGTTTAATACAGGATGACATACAGTGTGTAGAAAGACATGAGAACCTCTAAACTGTGTGTGAATGAATTGGAGCAAGTTCTTTCAGCAGCTCTGGCAGTTTTGTGTGTGGTTTAACAAGGCGCTACCAGGCTAATACTCTGAAATAGTGTTGTGCCATTAGCATTTAATAAAGTCATTGCCATTTTTTTTTTTTTTTTAAACAACACGTCTCATTTATATTAGGCTCATTATAGATTGAGCCTTATTCACAGAACTCAGCACTATTTGCCTGTGTGCTATTACTGTCAGGCGGTAAACAGAATTATAGTGTGTAAAATAGATATTTGTGTACAGCAGTAATTTACCAAATGGCACGTCGTGAACATGAGATGAAGTCTAGAGCACATTGAGGCGATCATGTCTGAATGATGCTCTAGGCTCAGTAAAGTATGACAGATTGTGGCAAGCTGGAGAGTTCTGTCACGCAAATAGTGTTCAGTGTTTGCATGTTTGTGCTCTTAACTGATTCCCTTCATTACTTCATTACTTCAGGAGGGAAAACAATGCAGAATGCAGTTCATCTGAGCCGTCACGTGGAGTCTGTTTTGGCGTCTGTCTATTTAAGCCCTCAGTTTCCAGTGTTTGTCTGGTATTGTTTATGTTAACATGCTTCTGTTAGTTCTGTCTCTTAATACAGGGTGTGCTGTGTTTTAGAAAAAAAGGTTAGTTTTGGATGTTCTTGAGTTGTTCCTGAGCAACATAGGCAGGGTCAGAAATGAACTTTCCATTAAAGGGCAGTGTCTGGAATTGATTTCCTGAGGCACTTTTCACCTTTGTAAGGGCAATTTTTATAAATACCATATTGAATGCGTGTTGTTGTTTTTTTATGTCAAATACTTACATTTAATCAATCATAGTTCTATATACTGTTACCAATCACATTTTCTTCAACATCAACAAAAGCCTTCTTTACAATGCAAAGGTGTAACAGAAGCTGCATCTTAAATGCATTTATGTTTATTCACACAGAATGTTTAATGCTGTTCATGTGCACATATTTACACAAAAAATTACATAATAGCCTATAAATGGAAAAAAAAAGCAACTCAGTAGAGGGTGAATCTGCAATATCATGAAATAATGTCGATTAATAATAAAACGTTTTTCATGGGGAAAAAGGACATCATATTCTGGCTACAGAAAAAAACGATTGCTTAGGCTAAGAATCATTTCTGAATATATGTATTGCTTTTTTTACGGATTAGAAATCAAGACTTCACACTGGTTATTTCAGTAGCATGGAAAACAAAACAGTTTGAGACAAGGAATAGATTGTTAAAAAAGCGAGCAAAGAACATTGAATCGTTCCGTGACTTCAGTCTAATGTAAGTTAATTTTCACAAAACTCCCATTATAATCACTGAAGCTGCTAAATCAGTCTCTTACTTACATCTTTTCTGCATTTTGTCATTTATGATGATGAGGGAATTGAGCAGCGTTCTCCATTGCAACGGATCAAAACGTTGCATTGGTCATTGCATTCATAAGCTCGACAGAAGCGTGTGTGATTGGTTATAATACTCAAAGACTGCAAACTGCGTGTAGAAAGAACTCATCATGCAGCATGAGCAGATCTACTGTAAATGCAGTGCCACAATCGACTCGTTTCATTCACTTTGATTGTGACAGCCGTAACAGAGCTAGCTTAATTCCTGACCCTGGCTGTGGAAATGATTTTATTGTTCATACACTTGTTCTCTTGTCTGTGTTTCTCAGGAGGAGCTCCAGACATCCCAGAGGATAAAGTGTTTGAACGACGGGGGATATGAACTGCAAAAGTGAGTAGTGTGTGTGAAGGACCAAATCTGACAAACTCCAGGGTTGGGATCCATTTGATGGATATTTATTGAGTAAAAAAAGCAAAGTACAAGGCCAAATCAAGTGAAAGTAAAACAATTCAAATTCACAAACACAATCCAGACCGATCTAAATAAACAATAGTATGCAAAGGAAGAAAATGGTGACACTATAGAAGAAGCTGGCAAGAAAATGGAGCTTCTATTATGAACATGAACATTATTTTCATCTCAGCACTGAAGTGAGAGCTCCCTCTAGGGGCTGCAAATGTCACAAATGTAACAGATATTGTTCTCGTTAACCCTTTCATTCATCTCAAATGGCCGTTTTCATCATTTCACGTATCACGAACCTGTTTTCTAACAGTTTATCCCGGAAGCTTAATCCTATAGTGCTGGTCCAGTTGGGATGGCAGGCGGGATGCATTATGATTAACTAGTCAACAATATAATAGTTATTATTAGCATTAGTAGCAAGCATTTCAGTAACCAGTGCATGAATCTTGCAGCAGCAGAGCAGAAGTGTTACAAACACATTTAGCACAGATAGACAGAAGCTGTGAATTAATAGTCAAAAAGACAAAAGAGCAAAATTATTTCATTCTAGTATGATTATAACTAATATTCAGGAGTTGGCATGTGAATTCAGTATGAATAGAGGTGAGGGTGAACATATTTGACTGGCTGGCTGTATTGTAAAGCTGGAACTCAAGACTCCAGGCTAGTGTTGTGATTGGTTGGATGAGATCAACATGCTCCTCCTGAACTCCATTTGTGTAACACACATGTATATATATATGTGAGCCTGGAGCACAAAAGCAGTCATAAGTCGCTGGGGTATATTTGTAGCAATAGCCAGCAATACATTGTATGGGTCAAAATTATACATTTTTCTTTTATGCCAAAAATCATTAGGATATTGTAAA
>NW_015546153.1:410552-422883 GCF_001515605.1 Sinocyclocheilus anshuiensis | reverse complement strand
AGATTTTCAAATAGTTGTATCTCGGCCAAATATTGTCCTATCCTAACAAACCATACATCAATGGAAAGATTATTTGTTCAGCTTTCAGATGATGCATAAATCTCAATTTCGAAAAATGGACACTTATGACTGGTTTTGTGTCCACTTATTGCATGTGTTTGTGTGTTGTTTGCATTTTCATCTTTTCTGTGTTCCTGTGAGAGTGAAAAATATGGGTTCCCACCATCTGTTGATTTGACTGTGAAGTAAACAACATTCATTTCAAATATGAAAGAAGTTGTTAGAATCTTAAAGTCTATATTAATAGTAGAATGTGCTTGTGTTGTGTGGATGTGTTTGTTTCAGCCATCAGACGGCGACAGACGTGGAGAATAACATCACAGTGAACACACATCCGCTGGAGACCACAGCACTGATGTGAGTGTGTCATCCGTATCATCATATGTACACGGTAGATATCACATTGCCACGGGTGATTATCAATATCACATCGTCATGCATAATATACTGTTATTGCTATAGTAAGTACATGTTACAAGTCCTCTGTAAAATGAAGTGTTAGCAAATAAAGCATAAGCTAACTCAATGTTGCTCATGTTAACCGTCAGCATCCAGCATGACTGGCGAGACTTCCTGCAGACACAGGATATCCTGGAGAAGAGAAGCCCCTCCCCTCCCTCTCTGTCCTCAGACAAGATGAGCACGTCCATCAGCATGACCACCCTATCAGACGGCAGCACCCCCGTAAGCCCTCTTTCCTCTTCTGCAGGCTGATGGTGTAGATGCAGGAGTTTGAGGTGTTTGTGTGGTTCGTGACGAGTGAATTCTACACTTTGAGGAGCATCAAATGCCATCCCAGACAGCAGATAGTTTCGGCCCAGATCCGGCCCACATCTGGCCCGCATGGATTTCACATGGGCCAGATGTGGGCCGGATCTGGGCCAACACTATGTTGCTGTCTGGGATTGATAATGCTTGCATTCTGGACATGTTCCCTTGTATTATTTGACGTACCTTGGAGTATCATGTAAATACGTGACATGGGACATGGAGCAGTTGTTCTATAGTACTGAAGAGGTTGTTACTCTTTTTTGTTTGAAGAAATCATATGGAATCTGGATATCTCACACTTGGTTGAGTAACTCATATGTGACCAGCAGAGGGCTCTGTTGTTCAGGCGTTAGTGTACAGTACAGCATCACACACACTCACACTCACATACATTCACTGCAGCTTTTATCCAGTGTTCAGTTTATTTGTTTATGGCTGTTTTACAATATATGTGGTTGCAAAGCTGCTTTAGAAGAACATAGTCTGTGGCGTATGCAGGAGTGTGGTATAGACACAGGTTATGACTGGAAATGGAACATTTATTTTTTAATGTACATTGCATGGAACCATAAACACATTAACATGTGTCCACACACATTTACATGCCAGTGACGTCTGTTGAGTGATCAGAAACTTGGGCCGCATCTGAAATCTCATATTGTCTGAGTAGGTACTTCTTTTGATTAATTAAAAGAGTACATTTTGTATAGTACATTCATCATGTTGTCATTGTCATGTGAACTACCAACATCATGCCATTCAAAAATCCTCTCCCGAGGCCTCATGGGATAGTAAAAGTGTGCACTTCAGAATCTGGCCAGAAGTAATTCCTGGTACTCTCCATCTACTGTTTTATGAATACTGTGATATTGGACATGCTACTGTTCACATATGTTTTTTGGCCTACTATATAGTATGCAAGTGTGTGATTTTGGATGCAGCCTAGGTCTGTCCAGTCGAAGGAAGTAGATGCAGCTTGATAATGGATGAATATTTACTCATGGAAATCTTAAAGAATCAGCACAAACTACCATTTTTAATAGTAAAGGTCAGAGAGAGGGTAGAAAATATTATGTATGCATGTATGTATTTATTTATTGTAAATGAAGGAGCTATAGCCTACATATGTTGTGAGATGTTTTACTGTAATGCTATATCTAGGCCTGCACATAGTTAGATTAAAAGTATAGTTAAACAAGGATTGTAAAAGTTTAATGTTTCCTGTTTGTCTCGATCGTATCTGAGATGTGCAGGGGTGTAAAACGTATTAAAAAATGATACCCAAGTGAAAGTACAGATACTTTTACTCAAAAGTACAAGTATCTGGCCAAAAGCATACTTGAGTAAAAGTAAAAAAGTACAACTTTAAATTTTACGTGAGTATTAAAAAAGTACAAGTACTCCAAATAAATAAATAAAAGAGATTCTTATTTCAGCATGTTGAACCATCTTCTCAATGCAAAGTGAAACTGCTTAAAATTAAACTGCATAACATGTTTTGTCAGACAGACATGCAGAGGTTTGGTTAAAGTGAGAAACAACACAAAACACAATTGTACAAGTCATTTAGTGCAACAATAACAATTAAAATGCAGCAAAGTGGAACACAAAAAATTCAGCCCTTGTGTATGACTGACTGTCTTCAGATGAACTAAGAGTTTTAGGGGGAAAATCATCTCTCTGCATATAATGCAAGTGTGCAGGCCGTCTAAAGATAATGCTTGAAAAACTACACAATTACACTGTGAAGACGACGGTAACCCGAAACAACACCTATCGATGAATCAATGTCTTCTTAAGCGAAATGATAGGTGTGTGTAAGAAAACATACAAATACTAATATTTTAAACTTTACCGTTGTGTTCACTTTGTGTGGTTTCTGAAGCGGTCCTGTACACTTGAATTATATGCACACACTAAAATGAATCTGAAGAAAGAAAGTCATAAACATCTGGGATGGCATGAGGGTGAGTAAATCATGAGAGAGTTTTCATTTTTGGATGGACTATCCCTTTAAAGAGCCAGATGTGAAACATACTTCTTGTTTTGTCAATTCAGCACCCCTGTCTGTAACAATAATTCATCTTTTAATTGTTAATTTGGTGCATTTAGAGTTTTTTCTCAGCAAATACTGATATAAAATTATTTGTGACTAATTAGATTAATTAATGAGCAAAGCATTTCATTATTTAGATTAAAAAAATAATTAATTGACAGTCCTAACTGTTACTCAATATAGCATTATGGATGCACTCCATGAAAAGAGCATCAGTACACATGATGTACAACTTTTTTTTTTATTATTTATTTTAGATTTGTTATATTTAATTTGAAAAAAGCAATCATTCCCACCACAACATGAATTATCAAATCTGATCATTGAAACTGTGTAATATATTGGCTGAATGCAAATATAATCAGTGATGGTAATTTAAATAGGGCAAACTTTTGAAACCCGTAATGTACCTGATGAAAGTTAAAACTGAAGCTGAAATGTGTGTGCTTGATGCGTGGTTCTCACACGTCAAAAGCACTTTTGAGCTTCTGTTTATCATATTTAATGTGCATAAGATAAAATAAAAATGCAAAAATGTAACGAGTACTTTTCAAGTTGAAATAAAATTGTGAGGAGTAAAAAGTACTGTTTTTTTTCTTCAGAAATGTAATCAAGTAAAAGTACAAGTAGCGAGTTTAAATTGTACTTGAATAAAATACAGATACCCCAAAATAATACATAAGCACAGTAATCAAGTAAAATTACTCAAGTATTTTACACCCCTGGAGATGCGAGTCTAAATTGGGCTAATGTAAAGTTGTAATGATTCCACTAGAAGTCAGTATGGGGCTGTAACTCCCATAATGCCAATCTTTCCATCATCATCATCATCATCATCATCATCACTTATCTCAAGTCCATGAACATACTGCAGGGAGTCTTTCTATTATGTATTTCTAAATGTGGTTAATTTGTTTTATAGTAACATCCTCTTGTTTAACCACGTTAAACATGTAAATGTCTCCCTGTCGGTAGAGCATAGTGAATCCACTACATGTTTAAGGATGTAAACATTGGCTAGTTAATATCTTTATCTCACAAAGAAAATTACTGTGTCTCACTCAGTCTATTTCTCATGTGGTATAATTGTATTCTGTTGTCCTAGTGGTAAAGCAGCAGACGAGAACAGATAAAGGCACCTCTGTCTCTTTCTCCCTCTCAGTCTTTTCATTTCAAGGCACTCACATTACATATTTAGAGACTGTAGAATGCATCAGAATGAGGCCTTGCGTGTCTTTGCAGCAGCAGTATGTGTCCGTGGCCCACCGTGAAGCGTATCGATCTGATCTCGCTCTCATTGGTCACTGGTGTGTGGTTGGGGACGTGGCCGATATTAAAGGTTGATTGATATGATTATGACCGGGGCTCTATTCATTAGAGCCATGAGCATGATTGTCTGTTCAGAGCCGCTGGGAATAAAACAACCATTACTGATTCATCACGCATCCTGCAGCGCAGAGGAAGACGAGGAGAGACAGATGTCCTCAGGACAGAAAGATACGCTGTGCATGACTGATCAGAGTTCGTGATCATTAATTATTGGAAAGCGCTTATGATGCAGTGCGTTCATTTGATGTAATGACATCATTTCAACCCAATAACTCAGTGTGAGGTGAAAACAAAGCATCTCAGTATATGGGTGTGGTCCGGCAGAAGCAGACTGAAACACTTCAGATATGGATTTTGTATGACTTGATTCTGTTGAGCACAAACAGATGTGGTCAGGATGACCTTTTTGCATGGAAACAGCACTGCTACTGTAAAATGTGCATGCTAATTTATTATGACAACTGTAATAGCCCTTTGTTTATTGTGCAGTACAACAGTATGAATCACAGTTTGCAGTTTTTAAAGAAATGATCAGATTTGGTGGGAGGAGTTAAAGGACATTAGTTTTAGCCACTGAATTAGACCATCCACATGCCCTCCCTCCAAAACATCACCTTACTACAGACATAAACTAACAACAGAGAGTGTTCAAGATTGGCTAAAAAGATTGGGATGTTTACACAGAGACAGATGTGATCACTCACCATACATTTATCTGTATGATATCTGTCAGTTACTAGTGACATTAGTTGTGTCATTCACAAAAACAAAAAACAAAGACTAATAGTTAGGGGGCGCTGTTAAACAACCACACCGCTCTAATTTCAGTATGAGATCCTAAATTGTATAGAGGTGTCCCTCACAGCTATTCAAATTAATGAATGTTATTGAGATGTAATTATCATAACTAAAGAATAATCATTTTATTTCAGGTTGATTGTAATCATTCACAATTGGGTTGGGAGTACAAATCCCCCCTTCCAAAAAAAAAAAAAAAACAATGTAAAAAAAAAAAACCCCCCCACAAAGGTTCACACTAAAACCAGATTAAAACTTTACAAAAACACCAATATACAGCATGTATGCTTATCAATCGTACTCCATTTCCCAGCCACATCTAAAGGGTGAGAGCAAAATTATTTTTCCCACAGTTACACCAAGCCAGCCTACTATGATTGTAAATTGGCATTATACAAAAGAAGAAAGATGTAATATGACACGCTTCTTCTTAGCGTCTGTTTCCATGGTGACTCTTGGATTGGGCGTTCTGTTAAGAATGTCTTTGTGTTCACCATGAACTCTGAGTTTCAATCAACTGAGTTTTAATCAGCTGAGAGTTCAGGGTCAATGTTCCGCCTATCAGCCAATCCAGCAACAATCAGGGATATAAACGGCATTGACAATTATGGTGAGCGTCCACATGTCAACTAAACAAACCATATCTGGTTTTCTCTTACTCTATATAGGCAACACACAGAGATGGCAAGATATAATTTTACCAGTTTTTAATCTGCACTCAGTAACCTGAAAGTAAGTTTTGTTGCTGTCAACTCATCATCATTAAAAAAAACATTAAACAAACTGTGCTCCTGCCTATAAACCTACAGCATTATTAAAGAACAAAAAACTATCAGAACTTGTTCTCCCAGCTGCAGCCTACAAACACCAGTGAGACAAACAATTCAAACACTGCCATTGTTCTGCAAACACAAAATCGCATATATGAAGAAGAGTCGTATCTTCTAGCAGGCACATACAGAAGCACCACCAACTGGCTTGGCCACATTTACCCCTGCGTTTAATATCTACTGTCATGGTGAACAGTCTTCAATCAATTTTAATTCACTGCCAAGAAAGGTTAAGGGGTGGCCTAGAAACTAAAGCCATTTCTAGCTGATCAAATGGCTGAACTAGCAGACCATCTAGAACAATTTCTACATTAGTAACTAAATTTGACTCTTGATCTTGTATAGACCTTATGCCTCAGAGAAACAAGCACACAGCCATCTTCAGAATTCTGTCTTTGAACTTCTGTTTTTGTAGTAGCTCTATACCATCACTGTTGAAAAGTAATTAGCTGGTGAAGTGGATTTACTTATTGTAGAGTTAACGGAAGTCATGTGCATTCTAATGTTCAAAGCGTATGTCATAACTAATGTCAGTAAACAGGAAGATTTTCAAACGTGCGGTTCATTCATAAATTTGACCAACCTTACATTCAAGCTGTGGAAATACAAACGGAAGACAGAAGACAACGAGCACAGTACTGAAACGAGGTGGAGCTAGGGAAGGTCTATAGAAGGGCTATTCAATTAGTTTAATTTGAGGGCCGGATTATTGAATTGAAAAATTGAAGGGGGCCAAGGGGGAGGGGCCCATCCCGATCTCTTTCTGGGGGTCCTATAAAATTAGAAATTAAATTTAAATGCATATTCAGCAGTAAAATCAACTAATATTACCAACACCAACACCTATAAAAAAACTGCTGTCTGTCAGTCAATTAAAAAATTAACTAATTAATCATTTTTCTATAATTAATCATGATTAATTGCATATTAATATATTGTCATAATTTCACATTGAACCTCCAAATTAATGCAGAAACAACATAAAGGTGGTATGTTTTAAATATGTGTTTAATGACATCTCTTTAGGCTACTAATAGCCTATTATTAACAAAGGCCAGTATTTTTTTATGCCAATACTGCTACTGATGTCTCTATTAAATGCATTTTCATCTAAATTTTAGCCATTAATTATAGCCATTCAGTATTACAGTATATTTGAAAGACATTATCTTTTAACATTTAGTATGCTCTGAAAAAAATAAATTGTAATTTAAGTGAACAATCTTCACATAAACTATAAAGTGTATTTTATCGTTTTGGCATAATTGAGTGCGTTTTTGTCAGCTATCTGAAGTGGCTCAGCGTATGCAAACAGCCGAACGCGCAGCCTTTCAAACTTAAACTAGAGTTGTGGATATCTCATAACCCCCTCACACAAGCACTTGTCAACGCTGCCATCTATTGATGTTGCGGACTCCGGTAGATTGTTGTTGTTGCGTCTCTTCCTTTTCTTTTTTGGCTGTGTGAAACAACAGCCTGGGCCAGTGTTGCCACCTTGTGGACAAACTAATTAGTGCAAAAACATTTCTAGGCATATGTGCGACCTACGCATACTCTTCCCTTGGGCCAGATGAAGATGATTGAATAGCGCTGGTCTATAGTCTTATACTGCGTTTATACTCCTTATAGGGGAATAATCCTTTTGTGCCCTTTTCGGACTAGAACCAAGGACCGAAGACTGAGAACTAGAATAAGCTTACATACATTCTTGTATAGAGTATGGCTTGTGGATGATCTTCAAATTCTAGAACTTCCTGGCTCTGCTCACCTTTGAGACCAGAAGGTTCTTGTCTTGGAAGTTTTAGAAAGAGGACCCAAGAGCAGAGAAATGCATAAAAACAAGTTTTATTTAATGAAAAATGAAAATCAGAGGTCCAGGCTGCTGAGTCCCAAACCATCAACCCCAGTGGGGCAAAGAAAACAGGAGAATCCAAGGCCAGGCAGAGTTTGTAACCAAGAGGTCAATCAGGATACGAACAGTCCAAATGAGCGAGCAGAAGCAGAGACAGAGCAGGTGAGCAGTTGTAACCATAAAGGCAGAGAGCAGATCAAAAGTGAAATCCAGGGCAGTCCACTGGTCGGAGAGTGCTGGCAGGAGAGGATTCTATGGTAGCAGTGACTTCTTCCACTGGTTGTGCTGGTAACAATGCAGTGGGGAAAGGAGCAGGAATCCGTTTCAACAGACTTGAACACAAAGCGCTGTAGGATGCTGGGTCCTAAAATCTGGAACACGCAGAGGAGGCCCTGGAGTAGGTGCAGAAGGTCCTTAGTCTGGAACACGCAGATGAAAGTAGGTTGAAGTGAAGGTTTTCTCGCCGGACCAAATGTCTGTACTTCTCTCCCCTTACATGACTGAGACTCAGAACTTAGTATCGTTGTTATATCAGTTATTGGCTCTTTAAAGTTTTGCCAATACATTTCTCACTTTCCAAACCACAACCAGAATACCTTTGGCAATATTCTACACAAATAGAGACCAAACATGATGGAAAAGGGGTTTTATGGAATTTTTATGGCGGTCACAGGCCAAAACCTTATGAATTCATCTCTAGATGGGTGAAAGGCAGAAACTGCATTTTGACCAAAGAGAGGTCCTGTCCTTCCCGTGCTTGGTACCAGAGATCTTCTTCTTGCCCTCTAAGAGGTGTCTGGCCATTGTCCTAGCATCTTTATCTGATAGCGTTGGACAGTTTGTTTGTGTTAGTCCACCAAGATCCAATCAAAATGTAGCAAACCTTTGTCCACTGAGAGGGGCCCCGACATAAACTGGACCCTGGAATGTACTGTTCACCACACCTTCTTCTACTACAACTACTATGCAAACTACTGACTGGTAACTTACATTTCTGACCAAACATCTACTCATATTGTTATGGCCGCATTGTAGCCTTAACTGTTTGTGTAAAAATTCCTATGTTGAAACAAAATATGTCTCAAACCCCACACTCCCATCCCAGAGGCTTGTCCCCACTGGACTGCTATTGCTTCTAGGCTACTCCCTTCCAACTCTTTCATAATTACCCCATAATAATAACATAATTTTATCATCCAACCTGATAATGACAGATTCTCCTCATTCATATAAACCCATTGATATTAATGTTTCCAGCCTCCTAATACATTCCTTTCCTTTTTGACCCTGTCACCCTTGCACCAATTTTGGTCATACTCTAACCCCCACACATTCATTTTACTGTCCTTACACCTCAACCACTGCATGTCCCTTCTATCTAATCCCTTTTCTTACCATATTCCTATGCTTAATCATTCTCATCTGGAAAGAGTTCTTTGTCTCCCCTACATCTCCTTTCCCACGGCAAAAGATACAAATTCATCTTATTCAGAGGAATATCGAGGGGCATCCAATACACCCAAACTTCCTTCCTGCCAGGGATTTTCTGAGAAGGAGGAGGACTGTAATCAGCCAAAGAAAGAATGGGAGGCGCTCAATAGGTTAAAGGAAAGACCATTGTATTTTAATTAAACAGCAGATAAGGGGATTGTGGTAATCATCATAGATAGGGAATGGTGTGTGAAGGAGGTGACTCAGCAGGAGGAATTCTACAGGCAATTAGAAAGGCCCCTTTTGGAATCTATGAAGAGTATCAAATGAAAGATTGAGGGACTGTATAAACAATGTTTCCTCACAGAACACGAAGTGTATTATACAATATGGCATGATACACCTAGGTATAAGAGATTTTATATTCCTCAAAAAATTTCCAGATGTGCCCCCAGGAAGACCAATAGTGTCAAACTATGGGAGTGAGAGTTGGCAAAGTTTATAGACTCACATCTGAACTCATCATCAACAAGGCACAAGAGCTATTTGAAATATATACATACCATTAGTTAAAGTGCCCCTATTATGGATTTTTGAAAATTACCTTTCATGCAGTGTGTAACACAGCTCTAAGTGAATGAAAGCATCCTGCAAAGTTTTAAGTCTGAAAGTGCACCGTGTATAAAGTTATTGTCTCTCAAAGAAAGAGTCGATTCTGAGTCATTTTTAAAATGAATCCCAAAGCTGTTTCATGTCAACATTAATCATTAGCATATTGCCCGCCCACTTGTTGCGCGTGCAGACCCGGGAAAACTTGAAAGCCCCCTCCCTCAAACACTGTAGCAGATTCCTGTGGATAGCATCATGTCGATAAGACGCTGTGCTCTGCACTGTGAGGGTAAATCTGTTTTTTTTTTTTTTTACTGCCAAAGGATGAGGCTGTGAAGAATCAATGGTTGAAGTTCATTTTTACAGCAATACCACAGCAGTATAGCCCCAACCTTGTGTTGTGTCATCGTCATTTTACTCATGACTTGCTACAGAAACCTAAATGCATACAACGTGGGATTCGCAGTACGTGGGTTTTTGATACAGTTCTCAAACGTGCATCTAAATAAATTTGTCAATTAATTCGACTGTCACGCTTTTACGTCAAAGTGCCATGAACAATATTGACACTTACCATTGAGAAAGGTCCTGCTCCAATCGTGTTTGCGATTAACTTTCTGGTTCATCGCTTCCTCGTCGGACTCGGGCTCGAATTGATAAGGTAAAATTGAAGCCATGTTGTCTGTTCATACACTTTATCAAATCTCCAACACTTGATAAGCCGTAATCCAGTAATGGTGATGGGCGTTCCGTTTCCGACATGCGCTGCATGCAGTAGACCAATCCACTAGGTGCCACTTTTGGAGTGGTAAAATAGCGGCTTCCCTGGTAACGCTGTACACAAACCAGCACTGCGCTCACAAACGCTGCTTTATCGGGCATTGCAGGCATGATGAAAATGAGGCCAATCGGACCAATCACCGCAGATTAGCATCACGCAAAGGAGGGTTTTGGAAAAATGAATCGTTAAACGAATCGTTTGGGAGTTGTTGAGCAAATAAGGTAAAAATAAATGCATGTTATAAGACAATGAAAGTGTTTCTTGACCTTGCATGCATGTCAACCTATTGTTGGGGACTCCCAAAACCAAAATATGAACCTTTCATAATTCATAATAGGGGCACTTTAAAAAGGATAGAGAACATCAGGGTGTCTCTGAGAGGGAGATTTTTAATACTGAGACTGGAAGAGACTTAGCAGCTGTAACTAAGTGTTTTGAAAAATATCCAGATAGCAGCAGGCCAGATTAATTTAATGAACAATATGAGTCCCAGAGTAAAAGTGGATGGTAATGGATAAGAGATTTGCAAAGGCATACGCAAACATCTATATAGCGGGCTGGGTGGTGACAGTGCTTCCAAAATGTAGAAAACTGCCTGCGGGCTATTTTAGATACCAGGATGATGTGTGGGGTCTGGAAATATACGAAAGAGGAGTTTTTGGAATAGCAGACATTAAACCAACATCATGAACTCGATCAAAGTAAAATAAGGTCTAAAAGATCAAGAAATAGTGAGGCTAAATTATCCAGGACTAATAGGAATCAGATGCGAGGGGAAAATTAGCCCAGACAGAGGATTATGGGAAATGCGGTTCCCAAGAGAGAAGGAGTTAAAACTCTGGGGATGTAGCTTTCTGGTGGCAGTCCGGAGAGGGAGCAGATGCCATGGTTATTACAGTCAGGATTAGCAAAACAAACAGGGTCTTTCAAACCACGCTTCTTTTTATCATACATTGCCATGGATTTGGCACTCAAAATCAAAATGTCTTTATGAGTTCACCATCAGTTTCCAACACTTGAGTTGACTGGACTAACTCTAGAGTGTGTTTTTGGAACCGATAACTCTAAGTAAGGTTTGGGTTAATCAACTGAGAGTTCAGGGTTTATATAACCAGAATCAGAATCAGAATGAGCTTTATTGCCAGGTATGTTTACACATACGAGGAATTTGTTTTCGTGACAGAAGCTTCCACAGTGTAACAGAATGACAGTGAAAGAACAAAAAACACAGATAATAAAAAATTAAAATAAATAACAAAATAGAACAAGTAAATAAGGAATAAAAATATATAAATTGACAATTGTATGTGCAGGTATATTACAATAGACAGTTTTGTATGTACAGGCATATTATGTGCAAATTTGAGGTGTAGACTGAGTATGAGTGTTAGATAAATAAGTGTATGAGTGTATAAATAGTGTGTGTTCCACAGTTATTGTTAAGTGTTCATGAGATGGATGGCCTGAGGGAAGAAACTGTTCCTGTGTCTGGTCATTCTGGTGCTCAGTGCTCTGTAGCGTCGACCAGATGGCAACAGTTCAAAGAGGGAGTGCGCTGGATGTGAGAGGTCCAGAGTGATTTTGCCAGCCCTTTTGCTCACTCTGGATGAGTACAGTTCTTGGAGAGAAGGGAGGGTTGTACCAATGATTCGCTCAGCAGTCCGGACTACCCTCTGTAGTCTTCTGAGGTCAGATTTGGTAGCTGAGCTGAACCAGACAGTTATAGAAGTGCAGAGGACAGATTCAATGATGGCAGAGTAGAACTGTTTCAGCAGCTCCTGTGGCAGGTTGAACTTCCTCAGCTGGCGAAGGAA
>NW_015546153.1:404961-408591 GCF_001515605.1 Sinocyclocheilus anshuiensis | reverse complement strand
GAAGTGCAGAGGATGGATTCAATGATGGCGGAGTAGAACTGTTTCAGCAGCTCCTGTGGCAGGTTGAATTTCCTCAGTTGGCGAAGGAAGTACAACCTCTGCTGGGCCTTTTTAACAATGGAGTCTATGTGAGTGTCCCACTTCAGGTCCTGAGAGATTGTGGTGCCCAGGAACCTGAATGACTCTGCAGTCACAGTGCTGTCCATGATGGTGAGTGGGGGGAGAGCAGGGGGGTTTCTCCTGAAGTCCACGGTCATCTCCACAGTTTTGAGCGTGTTGGACTCCAGGTTGTTGAGACTGCACCAGACAGCCAGCTCTTTAACCTCTTGTCTGTAAGCAGACTCGTCACCGTCCTGTATGAGGCCGATGAGTGTGGTGTCGTCTGCAAACTTCAGGAGCTTGACAGAGGGGTCTTTAGAGGTGCAGTCGTTGGTGTAGAGGGAGAAGAGCAGTGGGGAGAGAACACAACCCTGAGGAGCTCCAGTGCTGATCGTACGGGTGCTGGATGTGTATTTTCCCAGCCTCACTAGCTGCTGCCTGTCTGTCAGGAAGCTATTGATCCACTGACAGACGGAGGTGGGCACGGAGAGCTGAGTTGAGTTGAGTTAGTTTGCTAGTTAACTCTGCTTTATGGAACACCAAATCAAGTTGCCTTTATTTATATATATATATATAGCGCTGTATACAGTAGAGAATGTTTAACAGCAGCTTCAGAGTATTGAACAGGGAAGTAACAGAATCGGTGATGCCAGCTTCATCAAATATAAGAAAAATCCAAATGCTGTGTCATTATTCAGCTCTATTCATTGTTGATTTAGCTCAGTTCAACAACTGTGCAAACTTCATCAATTTTAAATCAAGTTCAATTCTGTGATAAGCAGCTCTACTGAAGACAGTAGTGTCGACATTCTGCTCCAGGCAGTTCAATGATTATTTAATTCAGATTAATAACAGTGTCAATGTTGCAAAATTTGTCAATTATAAACAAATTTGATTTGGCTATAAAGCAGCTCTACGGAAGAAAATAATGTCATTATTCGGCTCAATTCAGTTCTAGTTTTGTGGTCATCCAATAGTTTCAATGCTGTCAAATCAATGATATAATTGAAATCCCAACTAAGCAAGCCAAAAGGTGACTGTGGCAAGAAACCCAAACTCCATTAGGTGACATAATTGGAGAAAAAAATCGTGTTCAGTCCGGGGACCAGTTCTCCTCTTGCTAAATCAGGATACATCACAGAAACATTAGGTGGGAGGATAGAGTTATTGACTGTCCAGCAGGTTGAAACCACCGAGCAGATGCACAGAATAAAACAAACAACAGGGAGAAAAGCACGTATGACTCTAGTCATGGGCCAACCAAAAAACCAAGGGAAAAAAAAAAAACTTAAATGCTGCAATCAAGGCATGACCACACACTATCAGACACCCAAAGTAGCAGACCATCCAGCTACAAAGATATAAACAGTGTTGCTGCATCTATGGTAAGCAGCTCGACCTCATCTTTACACGCAATTGTATCACAGATAACATCTTGGTCAAACCCTTACAAGTCTTGGATCATTTCATTATTACTTTTAATTTACATCTACCTTCTTCTGCACCACCAACCCCTCTGCCAGTTTCTTTCAGACGAAACCTAAGGTCTCTTTCTCCTTCTCGAATTTCCTCTGTGGTATCATCCTCTCTTCCCACCCCCACACACTTCTCATCATTAGATGTGAATCATGCCACAGATATGCTATTTTCTACCCTAACTAGCTGCCTAGACAATATATGTCCTATTTCCTCCAGACCTGCACAAGCTACTCCCTCCAATCCCTGGTTAACCGATGTCCTCCGCGAGCATCGGACTAAACTCAGGGCAGCGGAGAGAAAATGGCACAAAATCAAAAGATTCAGCTGATCTCAGCAGGTATCAGTCACTGCTATCTTCCTTTTCCACCAAAGTTCATGCTGCCAAACCTACCTTCTTCTATAACAAGATCAACAGCTCATCAGACACAAGCAAAACATTCAGTATTCTCCTTTATCCCCCTCCGCCACCTCTTTAATTGCTGATGATTTTGCTAATTACTTCACAAAGAAAACTACATCCATCGGCAGTAATTTCTCGACTCCACTCACCCAGGACCTCTCAGCAAACACTCACACAGCTGACCATCTTCTCTCCTCCTTCTCTCCTCTTACAGAAGATGAAGTGTCTAAACTTATCCTCTCCAGCCTTCCTTCCAAGGACCCCCTCATAATTATAACCATGATTAAGCATATGCTTACTTTACTTTCTACTCTCAGATGCCATTGGAACTTCCGGTTTAATTTTTTTGGAATCTGTGTTTTTTTTTCTTTTTTTCCCTGTTTTGATTTTTCTGGACTCTGTTTCAATGGTTAAATTAAACTGTAGTAATCAAAAAGCACATCTAATTAATTGAAATAATAAAACTTATAAAATGTAACAACAATATATTATTTATTTATTTACTTATTTGTAAAATAATAGGGCCCTATGAAATACTATTTATTTATTTATTTATTCATTAATTCATTTAAGAAATTCTGTGTTGCCTGTTTAAATTTCTTTCTGGATGTATGATTTAATACAAATATATTTGCAAAAACGGTGATAATAAGATGAAGGCATCAAAACATTCACTTTCAAAATATAATCAAATTAAAATGTTACTATTATTTTCATTTTTTGCCAACAAAGTGCTGCACAACATAGGTTTACTGTTAAAACTTAAAATAAATTGTGTGAATATTCCTATAGAAATTGTATTATTATTATTACTTTGAGACCTACATTCTATTGTACAATAGTAATATGGGTAACACTTTATTTTAAGGTGTCCTTGTTACACATGTTACATGTACTTACTATTATAATAACAGTTAATTATGCATAATTACATGCAAGTAACCCTAAACCAGACCCTAATCCTAAACTTAAACATATAGTAAGTACATGTAATTAATTGACTCATTACTTAAATGTATAATTACACTGTAACAAGGACACCTTAAAATAAAGTGTAACCATAATATGTTTCTGTAAAACTGTCTTTTATTTTGACGGTTTGTCGTGAAGACCTTTGAGTTTGTGTGTGTGTGTGTGTGTGTGTGTGTGTGTGTGTGTGTGGGTATGATATGACGATATTTTTCTCAAAAGAAATGGTGAACTGCTGGTGAAGTGACTCTCAGAGCAGTTCTAAAGGTGAAGTTCATGTGTTTATGTCCTCATATAGTGCGACGACAGAAGCGGGAAACACCATGAGCGCCGCGCGTGCTTCAATATGTGTGTAGAAGATGAAAATGCAACATTCATTCACTCAGAGAAGCGCAGAACATGCAGACTTTATTATATGCGCTTTAAAGGGTCAGTTCACCCAAAAATTTAAATTCTGTCATTAATTACTCACCCTCGTGTTGTTCCAAACCCGTAAGACCTTCATTCATCTTCGGAACACAATTTAAGATATTTTTGATGAAATCTGAGGGCTACGAAGAATATGAGAGTTATGAAGCTGCGAGAATACATTTTTGCGCAAAGTAAACACGCTCGCGTCATGATACTGTCGTGAACGCGCGTCCACAAGTGACGCAGTAGAGATGAAAATGTGGAATAAAGTC
>NW_015546153.1:401248-404661 GCF_001515605.1 Sinocyclocheilus anshuiensis | reverse complement strand
CCAGAAACGTAGTAAGGACATCGATAAAACAGTCCATGTGACATCAGTGGCTCAACTTCAATTTTGCAAAGCTACGAAAATACTTTTTGTGCGCAAAGAAAACAAAAACAGCATCATTTATTCAATGCTCGTGCATGTGCTTTCTCCTGAACGTAAACAACGCTGATTATGTTCTGGGGAAAGCGCGCGCATGTGTTGTGGTACTCTCCAAAATGACGGAAGACGGTACCATGGCGAGAAGAATTGTTGAATAAATTGTTCTTTTTGTTTTCTTTGCGTACAAAAAGTATTCTCAAAGCTTCGCAAAATTTAAGTTGAGCCACTGATGTCACACAGACTACTTTGTCGATCATCTTGGTACTTTTCTGGACCTTGAACATGGTAGTTACCTTGCTGTCTATGGGAGGGTCAGAGAGCCCTCAGATTTCATCAAAAATATCCTAAATTGTGTTCCGAAGATGAACGAAGGTCTTACGGGTTTGGAACAACACGAGGGTGAGTAATTAATAACAGAATTTTCATTTTTGGGTGAACTAACCCTTTAATATATATAGACACAGTCCATATAGCGATTTAATTAAGTGTACAGCGCTACTTTTGATTTATTCATTCAAGATTTGACAAATTCCGTGACATTCTGCGTTATACAGTAAATTCCATTTTAATGACTGGATTCCGCGATTTCCTTGCGCATTTTCCACATTCGGAAATCATACAGACCTCAAATTATTTCACGGACCCCCTGGCTATGAGTCACCAGGGGTCTGTAGACCCCACTTTGAGACCCCCTGCTCTAAACCCAGTCCCCTCACATCTCCTACAAGCTCACATACATCATCAGCACATCTCTTCTCTCAGGCATTTTTCCCACCGCATTCAAGCAGGCTCGGATAACTGCTTAAAAAACCTACACTAGACACCTCACTTGTTGAAAGCTGCAGGCCTGTGTCTCTCATCCCGTTCATAGCAAAATCACTTGAACATGTTGTGTTCAACCAAGTGTCTTCCTTCCTCTCACAGAACAACCAGCTGGACAATAACCTATCTGGATTTAAAAGTGGCCATTCAACTGAAGCCGCCTTGCTGTCAGTCACTGAAGCACTATGTGTGAGTGTGAGAGCTGAGTCCAAATCTTCAGTTCTCATTCTGCTAGATCTATCTGCTGCGATCGACACTGTTAATTATCAAATCCTTCTGTCCACCCTCTCATCACTGGGCATCACCGGTACAGCACTAACATGACCTCACTCTCAGTGTGAATTAGTTAACAATCAGCTGAATGTGGAATTATGCAACTGAAAGCACAAATCGACTCACATCTTATTATATAACAAAGTTATTCACGCATTCTTTTAGAAATCTAGTCTGATGAAAGAAGCGCACTGATGCATAATCTCCATTATTATGCTCAAATCTCGCTGTGTATGATTAGTTTCACGCCTGTGACATCATTATCATTAATCATGTTGACTGACCTCAGCGGCGCTCTGAAAGCATCTGATTGTCTCTTCTGAGCATCTGCTAACACACTGCTGCAGAGATGCTGATGTGTGTATCTCACCAAAACATGCCCAGATCACATTCCACCCCAAGATTAAAGAAAATAAAAAAGAAGCTATATATAGCCTAATGAAGCTGTTTTAGGACAGTTGAGATGCATTCTATGAATGTGTGAATGTGAGAATAGAGCGTTTCTAAAATCATTTCTAAATCTACACGTGTTCTCCTGCTGTCATTAAATTATTAACGCAGCAGTGTGTGTGTGTGTGTGTGTTCAGCTCTGTCTGTTGTCAGGTCCAGTGGTCTGTTTTAACCTGTATATTCAGAGGATTATAGTGTTATGGCAGCAGCATATAGGAACACTTGGTGCCTCCTTGGTTGCTGGTGCCCTACACAAACTGCCTCATAAGTTTATAGAAAACTGTGTTACTGCAGTCTACACTGTAGGCTATAGGACCTCAGGGAAAACACAGTGAGCTCAAGGGAGACAAATGAGACGCTGTTTCCCTTTGAAAGTTTATCTGCTGTGAAAAAGCATTGGTTTAGACACTTTCATCTAATATTTTATAATATTTCTCTTATTTTGTTTATACTGTTGAATATTTCTCATCCATTTTTATGGAGACAGTGTCTCCTCAAAGGAAACACACACTTTTGTTAGGTTGAATGGTAATGGAGGTTATATGCTGGAATTAGACATGATCAGAGAACACTTGCGTAGTTGACCAGATGAAAAAAATTAATAAAAATTCAGCTGCAGAGTAAAAAACATTTTTAGTTGTAGTTCCCCCTGTAGTTCCAGCCAGAATTTAACACCGCTTGCTGTATAGTTTGGTGCAAAATGGACAAACCGTCTAAGAGAAAAAGGTAGTTTTCAGACAAGAGAATTTTGACTCTAGCCCTTATGGTTCCAGATGTATGACCTAAAATGCAAATCCCACCAACTTTGAGATGTCTTCAACTTACAGTATCTGATGCCCAGACACATTTAGGGCAGAAAAAAAAGAAAGAAGAAGAATAGGCAAAACAGTAGAAATACCTTCAATGCTTTGACCCCTAAAAAAGTTTTGTGTGAGGGGTTACAGAAAATATCATTAGCACAATAGTATAAACCACAGAAAGCAAAGGCACACCCACCATGATAGAAAAACAAATATGTGCCTGTGTGTGTGTGTGTGTGTGTGTGTGTGTGTGAAGAAAGAAGAAGAATAGGCAAAACAGTAGAAATACCTTCAATGCTTTGACCCCTAAAAAAGTTTTGTGTGAGGGGTTACAGAAAATATCATTAGCACAATAGTATAAACCACAGAAAGCAAAGGCACACCCACCATGATAGAAAAACAAATATGTGCCTGTGTGTGTGTGTGTGTGTGTGTGTGTGTGTGTGTGCACTGACGAATTTTACATAAAGAGCCTTTGGCCTGTAACTGTAAGTTGGTGAAGTGGATTTTCCTTCATGCTGTGTTGCTCTAATACTCAAGAAGTTTCCAAATCCTGCAGAAGGCATGTAGGAAAATGAACCCAGCCGATCAGACTGAGCAGATCAGAGAAACTCTCTTATTCACTGGGAGTCTTGTGTTGAAAATTCAGCAAAGACTGATAAAAGATTCTGGTAACAAGATTTACATGATGTTTTTCATTATGTTTACTCTTATAATGACTCACGCCTTTTATATGGCCTGCTGAGTTTGACCGGAATTTCAGATTTAGCTGATTTATAGTTACATTATACATTTAGCAGATGCTTTTATCCAAAGCGACTTACAGTACAACAGAGCCATTCATCACATAGTTTTCATAGTTTACAATGCCAGTTTATTAGAACCCTTGATTTTGGAAACAAGCTAGAAATTCAGAAAAGATGTGTGTGTGTGTGTGTGTGTGTGTGTGTGTGTGTGTGTGTGTGTGTGTGT
>NW_015546153.1:380093-401121 GCF_001515605.1 Sinocyclocheilus anshuiensis | reverse complement strand
GTGTGTGTGAGTGTGTGTGTGTGTGTGTGTGTGTGTGTGTGTACAGGTTTTTTCTAAACTGGTGGGGACTTGAACCTGAATAGACTCATGGGGACTTGTGTCACTGTGAGGAGCTAAATTGAGGTTCCCATGGGTACAGAAGCTTATAAATCATATAGAATTAGTTTTTTTGAGATTGTAAAAATGCAGAACGTTTCCTGTGAGGGTTAGGTTTAGGTGTAGGGTTGGTGTAGGGCAATAGAAAATACAGTTCCCTTTCAGTCGGTCACTACGAGTCACGTCGTGACCGACGAATTGGGATATCGCTTCGATAGACCAATCTACTTCGAGTGTAAACTAAACGAGCCAATGCACATTGGCATGCAATTATTGCGTTGGTGTAGGGCGATAGAAAATACAGTTTGTACAGTATAAAAACCATTACGCCTATGGAGAGTCCCCACAAGGTTAGTGAACCAGACTGAGTGTGTGTGTGTGTGTGTGTGCGCGCGCGCGCGTTGATTTAAGGTTGTGGAGTGGTAAAGTGCTTGCAGAAGAGGTGTGTCTTTAGATGCTTCTGGAAATTATGATGAAAGTTGCAGTTTGGATGGAGGTTAGCAGCTCATTCCACCAGAGAGGAACAGAGGGAGTGAAGGTTTTGGAAAGTGACTTTGTGCCTCGTTGTGAAGGAAAAACAAGGCACTGCTTGTTCAGTGACTTTAGCTGGTGGACATATACTCTTGTAGTAGTGCATCAAGGTAGAGTGGAGCAGTTCCAGTCGCAGTGCTGAAAGTCAGCGTCAAACCTTTAATTTGATTCTGGTCCCAACTGGGAGCCGGTGGAGTGAGATCAGGAGGGGTGTGACATGGGTTCACTGATTAAAGACCAGACATGCTGCCGTATTCTGAATCATCTGTAGTTAGACTGACTGGAAGGCCTGCCAGTAGAGTATTGCAGTAGCTCAGTCTCAAATCTTCATGACTGGGCCGTCGTTGAAATGTGGGTGGAAAATCTCAGCTGGTTGTCAAACACAACCCTCAGGATCCTTCCCGGTTGGTGTTAGTGTTGTAGACACTAGTTGAACAGTGATGTTGTGGTTAACTGACAGGTTTGCAGGGATTACAAGGAGCTCAGTCTTCGCAAAGTTGAGCTGGAAATGATGCTCCTTCATCCATAGAGATGCAGGTAGAGATACAGTTTGAGCTGAGACAGTGGGATCATCAGGTTTAATCCAGGTAAAGTAACTGTGCTGTAAAATTAAAAGAACATTATTGGGTTACACTTTTAGGTGTCATGTCAGTCTTATGCACACCCCTTCAAGTAAAGTGTTACCGTTTCTGGATATGATGGATGAATGGATGAATTACAGTTTATCATGCTAGAAATAGAGTTTAGACTTTACAGTCACAGAGCCAATATGACTACAGACTGTTGAATCCACTCATAACAATGTTACAGTTTTTCTGAATTGCTAAAACACATTTCTTGAAACCATCACTCATTTTCTCAAAACCTTAAACACTAATCCAAACCTTCAAACTAAATTCACAGCACCCCTGACTCTTCTGGCAAAATCAAACAATCGCTTCAAAACCATTTCACCTGTGCTCAAAATCAAACAAAGCTTTCAAATCATACACACATTAGTCAATAATATAAACACTAGAGATCATTAATTAGACACTAAAAATGGAGAACACAGTGTCCAGTGCATGGAGTTATAAAAAAAACCTGTTTATTGTATTTAGTAATTTTGCAATAAAACACACACACGTAACAGTTGCAGCTTGCTTCAGAACAGCGAAATCAACATCTAAGATAAGTGAATGCTCTTCTAGTCCTTATCGCTGTGTGTATTGCGTGGTCTGCCTAATTTAATTCAAAAATGAGCAAACCATAATCAAGTTTATACTAAGTGTCATGTTAGCAGTTTGCATTGTATGCAGGAGCGAATATTAAGCATATTAGCAGCAGCATTTAGCATCTGTGTTTATACAGCTGGAGCAAAATGCAGTTTAGAGCATATGTAATCGCTCTGAGGACACGCCAAGACCAAATACATTAACATTGTCATGTACATTACCATGCCAATCCCTCCGAGAGTTGTCATGACAGAAATATATATATGTATCTTAGAGAATATACCCAAAAAAAAATTACTCTCAAAAAGGAAACACACACACACACACACACACACACACATACAGTGTATATATATATACTGTATATATATGGCGGATCCAGCCTTGACAAAACAGCCAGTTCTTACATCCTAACATGGTAGTCTTGCAATTCTACACAAGATTCTCTTCCACTCTTCTTTTGCTGTTCTTTTGAACTTTCCAACTGATTATGGTGGCCACAGACAAGCTGCTCAATTTAGGTTGAACTCTTTGTCCTGCCTCTGTCATTCCATGCTCTGATTTCATCTGAAATGACTGTTCTTGGTCTTGCTCTTCCTCGTCCTCCTCTTCCTCTGTACCTCTCAGATTGATGGATGCACCCATGCCATCTGTGCACTTTGAACTGGCTTATATTTTGTACATTCACATATTTAGAAACAACTGTGAACAGTTGTGAATTATTGTGTGTAAACGATGACAGCTGTGTTGCAGTTTAGCTTTCTTGTGTTTAGGGTTTTGCATCACAAGTTTATCACAGTGCAAATTGCGTTTTAGTGAGTGAGAATTTGATTATTTTGCAGAAAGAGATTTATTTGACTAATTGATTTAGGCTATTTAGAATTTGGTCCAGATAATGGGGTTTAGTGTCTTAGCAAATGTGAAAAACTGTAATATGTGTGGATTTTAGGGCTAGAAGATTTTGTACAAGTGATTGGATAGAGGATGATGGCGTTCAGAATGAGATCATGTTGTTTCTGATGTTTTAGTAAGTGATTACTGCTTTACAAGACTTTGCAAAGGGCTAGAGCTTTGACTGGTGTTTCCTCCAGCAGATGAACTTCATGATGGTAATCCACAGTAAATGAGTGTTTGAGTTTGAAGATGAGGCTGCTAATACAGCTGCTGCTAAAGCATGAGTCCACTGAATACACACAGTGTGAATTACTGCCTGAAGGGTGATAGACATGAGAGAATTCGACTTGTTTTTCAAGAAAGCGTGTGTGTGTGTGTGACTACAGTAGCGTGTCCGTGAGCGTGTTTCCCACATGGCAGCAGCAGTGTTAGGACAAGCAGAACGCGATACACTCAGCTGAACATGATTAGAGAGAACCAGCCAAGATTAGGAAAAGTTACGCATCAGTGATCCTATCTGTGTAACTGCTGTAGTCTATGCTGTGCGATTTTTAATAGAGGAATAACTGTGGACTCCCTGGGTGGGTCAGATAATAATAAAACCCGTCTATTTCAACATGTGCAAACACCCTTTATTCTCTGATGATTGTGATTTGAAGGGGTTTAGAAATTAATATCAGAGATACATTCTTATTAGTAGTAACATTTATAGAGCACTATATGACCTCCCATCCACTGATCAGGCTCAACCCAGTGTAACTTCAACGGGATACCAGTTCCCTTTGAAATATGAAAGCCTACGACAAACCGTCCTGACTACAGAACCTGACAGAAATACGAGGAGATGCAGTCAAGTCTGTAGACTAAGCCCTGTCTGTGCTCCTCGTAGAATGAGTCTTGATCCCTATGGGACAAAGCAACCCACGCGACTCTGCGAGTCAACTGCATTGCCTGACCTACCCAGTGACACATTTTCTGCTTAGAGTCAGCCAGACCCTTCATGCATTCTCTGAAACAGCATTGGAGTGTTCCAGCCACATAAATGCCTGACGCCCAAACCGGGCAGAGCGAATGCAACAACTCATCCTGGAATGAGCAAAAGGGAAGAGGAGCGAAGGCTTGCAAAAGCTCCACCTTTGGGATTCTGGGAGCAACACATCCATTCTCTTTTCTTCAGGTGAAGAAATCAGAGATTTCCAAGCCTTAACGAGCAGCAGGAAAAAGTAGAATTCATCCAACAGAGAATGCATAGACACCTCAGATTTTGGGCCACTTGGGGTTAACAAATCAGTCTCAGCAGTAGAAAGACTTTTCACTGATTCACGGGTCAAACCTTCCACATGAGGTCAGTCCTCGCTGTCTGACGCATTGATGGACAGAGCATCTGCAACATCCCCCTCAGAGCTGAACGTCCTCGTCTGGTACGATAATGCTGTTTGTACCACTGAACTATGCTGAGGGAACCAGCGAGGTCAGAAGCCTTCAGAGGTTATAAAGGGGGTTTGTGCCTTATCCAACTCCAGTCTCAGGATCTTCAGACAACAGGACTGACCTGTAGAGGTCAAAAATTCCTCCTCGTGAGTGAGGAAATACACAGTGTAAAGGAAGAGTGTGTTATATCTGTGCATCAGCTTTGTGAGGGTGCGTGTAATGTAACATCCTCATTAGTCTTTAGACTCGAAATCTCTCTGTAAGCTCTGTGAAAACGAAAGTCTCTGAAAATCTGAAATGTCACTGTGGCTTGTTTGAATGGATTCTCTCAGACACTTTTCCTCCTCTGAGTCATTAGAGTTCATGAACTGAACTTCAACTCTTCAAATGGTATCGCTCTGGAGTTACGGTTCAAAAGAAGTGTGGAGGCTGCGCGTATGCTCTGACAACCTGACGCGTTTTCTGTGGCTTTTCAAAACCATGATTTATACCGGCGTTTACATACTTCCTTGAAAACCATCACAGATAAATATTGTATGGATTCTCTGCAGTCTGGATTTGCAGTGTTTTATGCATTGAATTAGTAGGTGTCCTCGATTTAGTTTTTTACATAGACAGTAGAATGGCATATACTTCTCTGCGCTAATTTTTCATTATTTAAGAGAGTGAAGCAGAGGTTCTGCTGGCTGTGGAAGACTTCATTGTCAGAATGCAATCACACTGGTTGATATTTCATTGGTTTTGTTGTAAAATATGGCTTACAGTATGTTGCAAGACCGAAAACAAAATCACTGGTTTAGAGAGCCTCTTTAGATTCAGCCTAGTTCTGTCATGGGCTGAGCTCTCTTTCTATAAGGCGGAGAAGAGCACAAGGCTTGCTCCATTTCTCATGGTTTAATTTTGGTTCCTGACCCACCAAACAGATGGTACTGATGTGTTTTGGAAGAACCTTCCCAACCATTAGCACTGAAGTGACATCAACATGAGCCCTCAAATCCCAATGTTACTGTCACTGAACGGCCTGAGAACTGTGACTTTCTCTATACCAGATATTCAAGCATTCTTATGAGGCATGCATTGGCCTTGTTTTGTCTTTTTTTTTTTTTTTTTGCAAGACTCAGCAGCTCTGGACTGTAATGTATGTGATTCCCCAAGACCACAGGACTGGTGAGAAGTTTCTTCTCAGAGAGACAAACAGTGCAGAGAGACAAAATCTGTGACTTTGTATATCACTGCTCTAGATTCTAGATTTATGTTGAACCATTTACTCATTAGCAGAATGCCAAGAATTAGGGAAATCAACCATCTAAGGGAATGGACTGTGGTGGAAAGACATTGATTCAGGTTGGTTTGATGCTTTTGCTGTTTTTTTGTTTTTGTTTTTGGATGGTTATTCATCCCATAATCCATCTGTCACACACCGGTGCTATCAGAGAACCCCAACACATGTTCAGTGTTGAACCACTGATAGACGTGCTGGTCTTTATTCACCTTCCTGTGCACTCTGCCCTTCCTATCACACACGATCCTTTCAGACAACATCAGCTTGTGTGATACGTTTCCTCTGACAGTCACAGCACAGCTCAGATCACTGAATAAACACGTCACCCTTCACACTGAAGTGTCAGTCTGCTCGAACCATGCAGAAATGTCTCTAGACTATGTGATGAGAACTTCTGTCCATCCAAACGTGATGTTATGAATGTGATGCGCACCGGACAGAGTTTCCTGGGTTTCAGTTCTCTGATGAACAGCACAGTGAACCAGCAACCTTCCGCTGACTCACCCTGAGCCTTGATATCAATTTATCTGCATTAATGACTGTTCAATAGTGTGACAGTAGGCCATTTGTTTGTAAAATACTGTAGTGTTTCCAGTAATGAGCTGCTTTTCTCAAAGAGAAGCAATGCAACGTAGCTAAAAGCTCCACTACTGTTCGTTTTGTGGAACATAGTTTTGATCACACATCTTCCAGCTGAACAAACTGAATTAATAAGGAAACATGCTCTTATGAATGGACCTGAGAAGTTTATGTAGCACAGCCAGTTCAAGAAACAGATAAATTCATTTAATTAACTGCAATATATAAATACATATGTAAATATTTGTAGATGCACACACAACCCTTCAAAAGTTTGGGGTCAGGTTTTTTTGTTGTTGTTGTTTGTTTGTTTGTTTTTTGAAAGAAATGTATATTTTCCCTAGTGAAAAAAAGCTACTACAATGTATTTGAAATACATTTTTGTACTACGTATACTAAATATACATTTACATATTTATGTGCTTAATAAAAATACCCTGCAATTGTACTTTTAGTGTACTAAACTGGTATACTTCAGGTCTGCTAAACTGGAACAACTCATTGTGTGCTTAATGCACTTTAATTGTGTGGAAGTAGTGCTGGAGTCCAACTAAAGATATAATGATGTATATTTGATTGTGCTAAAACGGAACTATTGCAAGTAAACTTCAGGTACACTTTAAATATATTGCATTTAAAGACAGATATTATACAGAGATCATACAATCCTTATTAATAGTGATATTAAAACAAACAAATAAAGTTTAATTATAATTTTATATCAGTAAGTCTTAAGTGATACGTCAATAAATATGATAAGGGATTTGAAGTATACTTAGTATGAAATAAATGTATTTTAAATAAATTATGGTAGGTTTTTCACTAGGGTTTATTCAGCAATGATGCTTGACTTTGATCAAAAGTGACAGTAAAGACATTTATAATGTTACGAAAGATTTCTATTTCAAATAAATGCTGTTCTTTTGAACTTTCTATTCATCTGTGACTCCTGAAAAATAAAATGTATCACGGTTTCCACAAAAATATTGTGCAGCACAACTGTTTTCAACATTGATAATAATCAGAAATGTTTGTTGAGCAGTAAATCAGCATATTAGAATGATTTCTGAAGATCATGTGACACTGAAGACTGGAGTAATGATGCTGGAAATACAGCTGCGCATCACAGAAATACATTACAGTTTAACAGATATTCACATAGAAATCATCTGTTTTAAATGTTGCTAACTACTTGTTAAAAATGGTTGCTTGAAAGGGTTTCTTGACCGATCTGAAGTCAATTTTATATATTTGAGTCAAACAGCTGAGACAAACCCGTGTGTAACAGCACAGATCATATTCTGACAGACCTCATTTCGATCAGAGCTCAGTTTTGACATAATGTGTAGTGAGTGTGCTGTGTGGTACACATGATCAGCTCGTGACAGTGAGGGTTTCTGGTGCTCTCTAACATCGTGCCAGTTGTGTTGAATCCTGACAGCTGGCAGTGAGCAGAATCATGAATCGTCACCGGTGACAGTCAGCTCATTAATACGCTCGTCCCTGCTGGAGTCTGTGCCATTCTTTGATTGGGAATGAGCCTGGACTCTTACTAATCATATTCTCGTCATTTAGCGGGACATTGGCTGACAGCGTTCTGCTTAGCCTGTGTTCATTCTGATCCAGAGTGTCACAACATGCCATATTTGGCCTAATGCTGTTTTCCATCCAAATTCGGATGAGTTCCAAAACTCAACACACACCCAAATATGACAGCCGTTCCCTCTGACTTTACTTGTGTCCCTCTTGTTTTTATTTTTTATTCCTTTTACCTGGAAAATGGGTCAACATTAAGTGAAACTGGGACATAAGTGTGGTCTTTGCCTTCTCTTTTCACAACAGCCAAGCGACTGCTATTAAGATGAATCGGAATGAAAATGCACGAAGACCTTCTTGATCCTGGCATGACAAGTTTCCAGCTGTACACCCTTAAAACCGCTGAGTGATTCACAATCACAGCCAATCAGAACATACCTTGATGTGTAATGTACAGTTATGAGAAGCAGGTTTTTAGACCATGGGCGGGGCTTCAAGCGCAATGCAGTAGAAACTGCAGCCAACCAAACAACATAAATATTGTTATCGTGGTTATGTCTGGTCCAGAGTCATGAACACAGAAAGCATTATGTACAGCATTATGTACAGTAAATTGAAGGGGGTCTGAATACTTTCCGTACCCACTGTATATATATACACACACACACACTGGAAAATATAATGTGATATATAATGTGATATATCAAATAATATATAATATATGCTCAATATATGGGAAAGTAGTCCTTATATTTTTCAATATACTGCAATATATACATATAACAAATTAAACATTTATAGCAATGAAGACAAAGACATTTTTTACATGTAATAGCTTTATTGAAACACTGTTAATTCATTCCACTTTCATGAATAAACATAGTTTTGCATAAAGCTGAACTCATATTCATAAACTTTCATCTCCCTTTGTTTAAATAGCTATACATTTCATAAATGAAAGCATGTGTAATGGTATATAAGAAAAAGGCTTTTGAACGTCTTGTCATGGCAACATGGTGGTACAAATATATATATGTATCGTGTGTCCGTGCGTGCGCGTGTGTGAGTGTGTGTGCGTGTGTGTGTGTGTGTGTGTGTGTCTGAGTGTGTGTGCGTGCGCGTGCGTATGAGTGTGTGTGTGTGCGTTAAAAAATATCTATATACATACAGTACCATATTTTATCACATGTAAATCTGCATATTATTAGCTGTATTACTAAATGTAAAATTACATACATTATATATTACATACAGACATTGTCACATATTTTTAAATTCCTCATGTATAATTCAATATAATTGTAATATCATAACTATATATTATTCTGTATATTTTCAATAGGCATATAATAATTAAATGTTGACTGTTAATATATAAGGAAATATATTTTCCTTCATATAAGGGTTATTTAGTGCAATATTTAGTGCTGTGCATCCTGTACTGTGTATGATGTGTGATGTGCAGTCCTGTAATGTGTGAGGAGCACTGAATGGTGTTCCCATCAAACATAAGGGTTCAGCCGCTGGAAGGGTTTTTCGGGGTCTGAGGGGGATTGAATCTTGCACAACAAAGGCTCTATTACAGTCCGATCCCATAATGCAGTTCTCCAGTCAGCTCTTCATCTCTAGAGAGACAGAGCACTAGCCATCTGCTGTCCTTCTCCATCAGTCTCTCTCTCCATCTCTGCCAGCCATCTGTCAGTTTTATGTCATTCCCTGTTTTTCCACAGCGCTCCCACATCTACTCCGCTTTATTATTCTCCTTTGGCTCTTTTCTTTCTCTTCTCCTTTCTGTGTCTTGGTCTCCCTCTAAGTGGAGGAATGGACTCATTAATAGTTGAAGAGCGAGGTAATACTGTACCTCTCCTTGCTCTAGTCTGAGGGAAACTCTGTTCTCCTGCAGTCCATTTGAAGATGGAGCATAAATGCGCTTGACTCCCGCCTGCAATGGCTGAGCGCAATAAAAGGCCTCTTAATTGCAGCACAATAAAATGTCAGCTCCTGTCGGATCGGCAGTAAAAGAGAGGGTGAGTTTGAAGCAGGATCAAGTCTGGCTCTGCCTCATCGCATCTTGTGCTGCTTACTACACATATGCTAAACAGTACAGACAGCACATTATGTAGTCATAGGCCATACAGAAACCTTTCAGTAGACACATTATGTATAATGCATTATAAAGGTATTCATAATATATGTTTATATTATATGCAAATATTTGTAAACAAAGTTAAAATGAATCACAAATCAATCCTACATCAATATGGGCTGAGAAATAACTAGAGCCCGACCGATATGGGTTTTTTGGAGCCGATACCGATACCGATATTAGGGAATAAAAAAAGGTTGATACCGATATATCGGCCGATATTCTTTGTGTATATTATAGTACAGTACCAGTCAAAAGTTTGGACACTTTCCCATTCGTGTGTCCAAACATTTGACTGGTACTATATATAGAATACAGTATATACATAAACAGAATATATATACATAAACATTTTTTGCAATGATCACTCAAATGTGGTGATCAAACACTTATAATGGTGACAGAGATATGTAAGGGCATTTAACAATTTAACAATAAACTTTACTATCCAAAATGAGTCTGACATCAGTGCACTGAACAGTAAAGTTGAAGTTTATTCAACTTTAATTCAATTCAATTCCATTCATCTTTATTCCGTTGAAGTTTATTTCACTTCGGAATATTCATTCACGGATTTGCGCCACTGTCTTCACACACACAGACGAAACTTACTAGAGAAGTGTGAAATAATATAATATAGGGGAGCGTGATGCACAAAGTAACGGGGGGGTTAGTTGTAACACGTGGTTTGAATATTTATTTTACCATAGTAAAGGTTTTTATTATTCATTTAAAATGAGACAAATCTGCTATTATTTTAATCTCCAATCTGTTATTTATCAGTTCAGATAGTTTTTTAATGCTTTGATTACTAGCAGAAGACACTAACCAGTTTTAAATTCCAGTTGCGCAGATGGGGCACGTTGTAACACTGCGTTACAATGTGCTATTCTATGACATTAGCGATGTAATTCTTAAAAAACACCATTATTTTATTTGAAAAATAAAAATAAAAAATATACATATATTCATTCGATCATATAAGATTTTAAGCATCTCCTCCAAATTCGGGGGATCCCTTCAGCTCGAGGAGTCCTCTTGAATGCCACCCTCTGCGCATCGGTAGCCCCCCGGGATCGCTTGATCGGTCGGCGCCGGACCGCGAATTTAACCACCCGTAACTCCCGAACCCCGGGGGCTATCCACGCAGGGGTGTTCGAGAGGGTTCCTGGAGCTGAAGAGATCCCCCGAATTTGGTGCGGATTCGCCGCGCCGTTATGTAGATATGGCCGTTCAAAGTTTCAATGGTTTTCCATAGACTTAAGCTTTAAAGCGTTTCATCCAGGTCGCCAGTAGCAAACAATGGAGCGCGCTCTGCTGGACAAACTAAGTAATTACACCATTTCAAGCATTTTTATCTGCGTTATATGTTCTGTCAAAAAAAAATTTCATATCGGCGGCATATTCGCCGATACCGATATATCGGCGACAGGCTCATATCGGCCGATAATATCGGCAAAACGATATATCGGTCGGGCTCTAGAAATAACCCCCCAATAGATCATTATTATCAAGGCATTGTTGTGTTAAATGAGAAAAGCAATGAATAGACATTACAAAAAGTAGCGTTAGAAAAAAATATTTGTTGCAACATTGAATTTGTAACATAGTCTTTTAAGGCTACAATGTGGCATGACTTTGTTTTGAGAAGCTGCATCTGAAGTGGCATTTAGGTGTATTTACACAGACTGTTCAGAGACTGCATGAGCTACAATTACATAAATAATACTATGAGATTAATGGGTTTTTGGAAATCGGTTGGTTAAAAATTAGTTTTAAATAATAATAATAATAATTATTATTATTATTATTATTAAGTGATGCTCTAAATATGAAACTAATAAGAGTGAGTCATCCAGTCATTCATTCAACCAATTTGTTCATTCAGAATCCATTCAGAGACAAAGCAAGTGACTCGTTATGAATGAGTCACTGAATCACTGACTCACTCGATTCTTCGGAACTGTGGGTTCATTCAGTAATGAATCACCACTGTGTGTTGATCAGAGGCTCTCATCAGCTCTGCTGTGACTTTGATTGGAACTATTTTCATTAGCGAAATTGAGCCAAAAGAGATACAACTGACAATGTTGTGTCTAAAATGTAACACAATATTAACTTCCTATTTACTGAACTGTGGTGTAAATCAATCTCACATGTGCAGTCGTGCAGTAGTACAGCACTCTTGCTGGTGTAATATTGCTTAGCTATGTACATATATTATTACTGATTTCATTATCAGTGATATCAAGAGCACAAAGAGCAAATAATCTGATCTTGAACGTGGTTTCATAGCTGCACAGTAAAGCACTTACACTAGATAAAATACAACCTAAAATACTTCTTACATGAGACAATCCATGAAATACTGTGAAATTAATTGATTATTGTCATAGTTCATGTTTTTCGTTGCACCGCCGTTGTTGTTGAAAGAGCCTTTATTAGCAAAGTCATTTTAAAACTAACACTGCCCATAATAAACCATAATATTTAAAGTCATGACACAACAGAATTAGTGTCAGATCTTTTTTCCATATTGTCACATACATCCGAGTGCAGCATGTTAGGAAAGAAGGAAAAACATGTGTAGACTGAGACTTCTGTCATGTTGATTGGATGGAGACGGATCTGAATGCGAGCTTCAGTTGATTGACATGTGCCGTCCTGTATACATCAGCAGATAGAAGTCGGCTGTTTCACCAGACGATTATGACATTCTGATAAAAATTGACGAGGTCAAATTAAATGCGTGGATGAATCATTATCAAGTTCACAATCAGTAACAAGCACAATCATTTCATGCCAACTTCAAATTCAGTTTCATTTGAAAACATGTTATGCCTGTGATTTTGAAACGTTTTAACCTAACGTTCAATATGCATGACGAGTGTTTTTACAAGTCAGCATAATCCTTCACTTATTAGCCTGGAGACAGATGTCTGTATTCATTTGTTCAGTTCGGAACATGGAGATATTTCCAAAGATGTTATAAAACGGCACTGAACAAGTCAGCATAACGTTGCTCTTCTTGGCTCAAGGGAACGAAGCGGCTTTTGTCCAAGTGTTGATTAAACGTCAGTCTCGTAGTGTCAGGATTGTCGATCAACACTGTTGAATCTCATTCCACCTTCAGCCTCAGACACACAAACAAGCACAGACCGGCTTCTGATGCTGCTGATAACCAACGCCATTCACTTCAGCCTTCATTCATGCCTGTTTGCACATAAAGATCCATGTGTTTCTGATGCTCGAGAGATTCATCACAGGTTATCAGCCTGAATGCCCAGTAATTATTAGTCAGGATAATCCAGGCTGACAACAACGAAGTTGTCGTACTGTACAGTAGGTCGGAATCAGGCTGATCGATTTCTTACATACTACTTCAGACTACCAGTCTTATGAAAGAGAATGTATATGACAGAGACAAACATGAAAACAAAGCGTGAGCATGAGGTTTCGAAAAAGAATAGAGGACTAGAGAAAGGGAGGGGGGGTGTATCAGACATGTTCCTGTGCTGTTCTTTCCTCCAATTAAAGCCAAAAAGCAGACGTTCCTCCAGACAAGACGAGGCTATTCCATTTGGACCTGTGATGGCTCCCTCTGGACCTGTTATCTAAGATAAACAGCAGAGCCATAATGCAGGCTTCTGGAGCCGCTCATTCGGATCTCAGGACTTGTTCGGTTACCATGGGGACACTGGCTCCATCACTACTGCTATTTCAGGAGACAGTTGGCCGAGGAAGGACAGAAATTGGCCCAATTTATGCGTAGTGTGCTGTGGTGGTAAAATAAGGACAAACGCTGAGAGTGCAGTTGAGTGTCCCAAAGGAGACGTTTAACAAACACAACAGTGCGCAGGAGGCTGAATCGTTGTGAAGCTAATCGTCGGGGATGCTGGGTAATGAGAGAAACGCAGTGGCTCTAATAGTGCTGTGATCCTTGTTTCTGTTGTTGGAGGTTTGTGACATTTCAGATGGAGCCGTCTGTCTGTAAAGAACACAAAAAGTCTTTGTCAAGCCATCGTTCAGCGTTCTGATGCCATAAGACTGCCACAAGATGTAGTTTCTTTCTTCTGTTCACCTGTGTTCCTCCGGAGGAAAGCAGCCGCTCTGATCTTTTGTAGCGCAGTCATAACTCATATGCAGCAGTATCAGGAAGTCTTTGATCAGTCAGTGTGTCTCGCAGTGACTTTCTCTGAACTGTGTGTGAACTGCAGTGTGTGTTTATCCTGCACATCACATGACGGTGAACCGAGTCTGACCTCTCACAGCATGAGTGAGTGAACTTCAGGTTGTGTCAAACTCTTGTGACGACCGCAAGAAGTGAGTTAAAGGTATAATTATGTCTGTTGTTACAGCATGTCATTTAGAGTCTGGGCAATATAGCAGATATTCACAATATGTTTTACCTACTTATATATGCATTTCAGTTACGTATGATTTAAGATATTTACATACAATGCATTTGTTTATTTGTTAATTTCTGTGTTCTAAATATCCACAGTTTAAATCTGATGACTAATACAGTAGTATATTCATGTTTCTGCAGGGGTGTAGCCATCATTTCTGAAGTGAGGGGGACAGAAATGTCAAATGTAATACCTTTTTTTTTTGTTGTTTTTTTTCTCTCTCTCTTATTTCTTACTTTTAATTGGCTAAGAAATCAAATACACTGCTGGACAATAACCAATAATTTATATTCTGTAGTATTTTTCTTAAATTTTACTAATGACAATTTTGTGATTTGTTTATATACTACAAACACTTTTTTTTATCACAGAATAAGGCAGAATGGTTTCTATACTGTAATAAATGCTATTTCAATGCTATTTTAGCACTGCATTTTTCATATACTTTATTTATTACCTGGAGATGACTTAAAAAACACACATAAATCATATATTGTCGCAATCGTGTGTTTAATGTCTTCATGTTTCATCAGCCCAAACGTTTCTGCTTTTTATTCAGCTTATACAGAGACAGCCGGATGCTTTTGTCCATATTAGGGATTTCCTGCACATCATAAGCTGTTACTTCTATGAGTCCATCTTGGACTTTCTGCACGAGAGCGCCCTCTGGCTTCGAGCACACATCGCCTCATTCTGGATACGAATAAAATATCACGTCATGCACAGACTATCCTGTCTCTTTTAATTTAAATCTAGATTTATTCACACCGGCTCTTGGAAACTATGGAAGCCCGTTTCCACCACTGAATAAAAAATAAAAGAGGTAATTGCGACTTTTTATCTCACAATTCTGACTTTTTTTCTCGCAATTGCGAGTTTATATCTCACATTTCTGAGAAAAAAAGTCAGAAGTGCGAGATATAAACTCGCAATTGCGAGAAAAAAAGTCAGAATTGCGAGTTTTTATCTCGCAATTGTGACTTTATATCTCACAATTCTGACTTTATATCACGCAATTCTGAGAAAAAAAGTCAGAATTGTGAGATAAAAAAGCGTGAATTTTTTTTTTTTTTTTTTATTATTATTCAGTGGCGGAAACGGGCTTCCATAGGAAACCTCTATGTGACTTCCCCGAAAAAAGTTTTGGGGACAAATTTGCGTTATTAAAAGTGTGGGGGACATGTTCCCCGCGTATTCTATGCCCATGTGTTTCTGTTCTGTTTGATTATAAATTGTTCTTTGGGAACATTGTAACATATAGTCATGCCAGTAAAGCAACTGGAAATGAATCAGTTGTGATAACATAAAATTAAGACATTTTGTGAATATCATAGTTATTGTAATGGCTCAGTAGAAAATTCTGATTCAACAATTCTTTCTGCTACAGTCCTGTCTTGTGTTTGTTCCCCTTTGTTTCTGTTTTTTCTTCCTGTGTTCAGTTCCTGTTTGCCTTCATCCCTGTGCTTCTTACACTTGGCATTAACATGTGATCACCGTGATCCGATCAAGCAGACCAGGATACCTCTGGACCAGGACACGCTGATTGGATAACATTCCGATCAGAAGCGTGTTAATGTTAATTAATGTTAATGCCAAGTGTAAACGTGTGTGTATATACCCCTGTGTTTGCTCATGTTCCTTGTCTGGTGTTGTTCTATTTGGAAGTAGCATTTTGTTTCTGAGGTCCACTGCGTTTTTTTTTTTTTTACTTTTTGCATTAAACATTTTAAATCAACCCTGCGACTCTATAGGACAAGTTGTTAAAAACAATAGGTAGATGGATTTTGAATCATGGTTCGTATGCTTTTGCACATTTCAGCAAACAAATACATATTGATATATAATAACTTCAAGCTGAAAATGTCAAAAAAAAAAAAATTGTTGTATCACCCAACCCTACATTTAGTGGACCACTTTGTTTCTCAGTTTTGATTTAAATCTTGCTTTCCTCAACTGTGTGAATGTCAGTTTTTATATGAGAAAACTGCATTAAGCACAAGTGGAAAATTGGGATGTCTTAATAGTCTCCCAGTGAAATCATGACTATGTGACATTGTTGTAGCTTTTCTCCTCTTTCTATCTATTTTTCAGTAGATCAATTATTAGACATAAAGCCATCAGCAGAAGCATCTGTCATTCCTTTATATTGTAATAACAATAGCAATGGGTAAATTATTGGAGTAATCTTTTCATATCCAACACTCCTTTGTTTGAATCACTTTTATCCTGCTTTTTTAAGTATCATTGATCTTGAGAGAATTTGCCGCTGGTAACGATCCGACATACAGCAACGGAGGAATGATAATAAATGCAGTTATTACTTTTCATCTCTCTGCCTTTATTCCCTGGAGGGAGGTCACAGGGAATCCACACGCTTTATATGAGATGATTTTCATGTGTTTTCACAGTCCTCTGATACTCGTGCCACTCAAATTAGCACACTTTCATTTTTGCCCATGTCCTCGCTTATTACTCTGAATTTCATTCAACCTCTCTCTAACAGAAGATACTTTGTTATTTCATGCTGGCTTGATTGCATAAATTAATATGAGGGCATCACACTGACCTTCACTAAAATCCATTTTTAATGATCCTCTTTCATATGAAACCACTGTAAATCAAAGCAAAGAGAAACCCACACGTTTCTTCAAACCCAATGCTTTCGGCTGTGTTTGGGAAATGGACCAGAATTCACCAAACAGATTCAAAAGAAGACATTTACACCTTTATCATTTTTACGTGTCCTCCTCAAACCTTCTGTACAATGATATTTGTGCTATTTGTGCTCACCTTGACTTAGAAGGATACGCTTTGTTTGACTCATGTTCTCAAGCCTTTTATGCAATTATGCAAAATTACACATAAACCAGCAGTCCCTAGAGATCCATAGCATCTCCTCTTGAAGGGCACCATCATACAGTATGTGGTTTCAGTAATGCAGTCACCAAACAATTTAAACCCCGTTTTCAACTGCATTTAGCACTGATCACGCATCTTAATACCTATCGGAAACAGGAACATGGAGTAATTTGATTTGCATTCACTTTGGTCAGTCAGCATTTTAATCGCATTTTAGCTTTTCTGTAGTGCACCTAAATATTTTCACTAACTTAAAATGTAAATTTACAGTAGAAGACTTTAAGACACATTAAAAAATAATAATGTAAAACCTAACGACCTAAAATCTAAATGAAACTCCATATATAATGTGGAGAGCAGGAGCAAGAGCATGAAGTTGTCGTTGCAACTAGATACAGCGTACACAGCTTTTCTGTAAGGGTTGCATTTAGTCTGTTTTTGCCATGCTAATCTTAGCAATGTTGAAAATCCACTGTAAATATATTTATCAATGCAGTCATTTACAAAGTAGGCTTTCATTAAGAAAATATGAGTGAAAGGAGTGAATTGGGCATGATTCACATCGAACACACAGTTACAGTCACACAAACACTTTACAGTCAATCCATCTGACTAAATCTGATAGAATGCGGTGCTCCTCCTGACATGAATAGGACATTTCATGACAATCAATGTTGTATTCATTCTCAATAAAACCCTGCTGAAAACCACCCATCCATTCTCCAAGCCGTTATGTAGGGTCGCAGGGATGCTGGAGTTGCTGACTCGGGCTCTCGGCAGGGAAACACCTGGAGATTGCCTCCACCAGGCTAACACACAGACATTCGCTCTCGCACCTGTGGACGATTTAGTGCTTCCAATTCACTGGTGCTGCTCGTCTTTGGAGGAAACCCACAACAACACAGAAAAGCCTCCTGCTCAGACAGGGACCTTCCTACTGTGAGCTTCTGACTGAGGCACTCCTGATAAACTTTTTATAGTTGCTGGTCAATATTAAAGAATTACTCGACACAACTGGGATGTCTGGTCACTCTAACTAAGAGGCGCTGTGTAGAACACTATGAATGGGGCCTGCATGTGGATCACCTTGGTCGGATTGTCTGGGTCCGGGGTCATGTTTTAAACTACATTGAATATCCATTTATGCCTAACAATAGACAAGTAATTTACCATAGTCTACTGTTATCTTGAAGCACTGTTTTCACATTCATCATAAGACAATACTTGAATACTTCATGCACAAATAAAAACAGGGAAGGCTTATCCAGTACCGGGTCATGGTGGCACCTGGCCGAGTTGGGCCTGTACGTCTTTTTCTCTGGCAACTTCCTCCCGCTCCTCCTAGAGATCCCAAGCTGTTCCCAAGCCAGCCAAGAGATATAACTCCTCCAGCGTGTCCTGAGTCTGCCTGGAGGTCTCTTCCCAGATGGACATGCCTGGAACACCTCCACTGGAAGGTGTCTGGAAGGCATCCCATCCAGATGCCTGAATCACCTCAATGTGGATTTCATTCACGGACGTCAGAAGTATTCACTCTGTGAAGAAAACTAATTTCAGCTGCTTATTCCTACGATCCTGTTCTTTATGTCTCTACCCAATGCTTGCAATTATAGATCAGGGTCCAAAGAAAACATTCCACCATTCTCTGGCTGAGAACCATGGCCTCATGCTGACCTTCATCCTTACGCTTGTCCACAAGTAAACGCTGAAGGTCATAGGCTGACAAAGCCATAAGGACAACATCATCTGCAAATAGCAGCAAAGCTAGAACTGGACACCCTCTGACCTTGAGGACAGCCCTGGCAGAGCTCAGCGCTCACTGGGATCAAGCTTGATGTACTGATGAGAATGCAACCAGCTCTTGCACTAGTTGTATAATGCAGTGGTTCCCAACCACGTTCCTGGACCCCCCAACACTGCACATGTTGCATGCCTCCTTAATCAAACACACCCGATTCAGCTCATCAGCCCTTAGTAGAGACTCCAAGACCTATAATAGGTATGTTCAAAATGTGCCGTGTTGGGGGTCTCCAGGAACGTGGTTAGGAAGCGCCGGAGTAAGGACTGGATGGCATGCATAAGCAGCCCCAGGAGCCTATAGTCCCATAGTGCCCCTCATAAGACACACTGGGCAATGCATTTGTAAGCTTTCTCCAAGTGCAAAAAACACTTATATCACCAGATTCACTAAACAGGGCAAAATAGCATGAGATTGCAATCCCATAAAAGCACAGATGGGAGTGGAAAGTTCTGCGGCTGATCTACTGACAAATTAAAGAACACAAATGCAACATCTCATTTCCATAATGCCCAACACAATCTACCATGTGCAGCTCGAATTAGTGTAGGGTCACAAACAAGCAGAGCCGATGATAATCAGGTGTGGATAATCTTCTAACAACACAGACACAAAATGGGTTAAGACATGCTGTTTTGGGGCATTAAATAATGGCACAAATACCAGTTATCTGACCACTGTAAATCACTTTGCATGATTCGTTTAAAATCTCTCCCATAAATGTAGCGTCTGTAAGGGAATCTGCTACATATGAATATGCAGTAAGCTCAGATGTGTCCACTCCTTTTCATCACTGTTTCACTGCATGTCTTTAGTAAATCCTGCCAGTAGCTTTTCAGTGCTGAAAGAGGGTTTGCATTGGAGCAAGCTGTTAGTAAATCGACTAGACTAGACTGGATAAGTAAACTCCTGTGCCCCTTCATAGATCCTTGCTAGGGAAAAAACAGTGATTCCTCAGAATGTTTAAAAAAATAAAAATGTCACCCTCACCAAAGAAAAAAGATAGTCTGCATGTGAATGTCTGCTGTGTGAATGGCTCTATGGGATCCATTGTCTCGATTCAGCATGTTGTTCATGCTGAAAATTCACATTTGTGTGAAAGGACCTTGAGAATCACAGCATTTAGCACTTAATAAAGCAAGTTCAGCAGTAGGACTTGAATCAGCTTTATGCTTAACCGTTAGGAAGTATATAACAGGCAGGTTATCGCTAGAGTTTGTGTTGTGTTGTATCTCTGTCGTATCTGTCATCACTGTTTAATGTGTCTATAGAGCGACGCAGCATTATGGTTCAGATATTGTGTTGTCGTCTGCCGATACACAGTGGTGTATAAAGTACCTGAAAGCCATACTCAAGTAAAAGTACAGATACCTTACCAGAAAATGACTTTGGTAGAAGTTGAAGTCAACGTTTAGAATATTACTTGAGTAAAAGTCTTTTGAGTAAAAGTATGTGATACAGTATTTATTGTACTTAAGTACGAAAAGTATTTTTTTAATCTTGAATGTACTTAAGTATTGAAAGTAAAAGTACAAGTAAATGCAAAATGGAAAAGAAGCAAATAAATATATATTAAAAAATGTTAATACACAGCTTGAGTAGCAAGATTGTGTTCAGTTTTAACTCTTTCTTCCATTTTGTATTTTTGGGTAAGAATAAGAAGCACTTCATCCGGTACTTAAGTGTCTTTCATTCCAACATAAGAAAACATTTCTGGAATCTGCATCTGAAATGGCATTTAGATGTATTTACACAGTTTATGTATCTCAGAGGGGACATGGATGCATTTAACCTGCAGTTACAGATGAATAAATAGGCCTAATGTTTTGTTTTTAACATAAAACGTTGAATACCGATATTTGAAATAATTTAAAACATGAAAAAAATTGTCGAAATGTGAAATTAAAACCACCAATAGGCAAGCAATATTACCTCTAAAATGTAAGTCACTTATTGCTTTACTGAACTTGTATAAAATGATTAAATGTGTTATCATGTTGATATCTGCAAAAAAACGGTACTCTTTGAGTGATATAGATTAAGTTAACTATATTAAATTATATAAATATAAAAAGCATACAGAAGCATTTTTGACGTCTACAATTTAGAATGCCTGGAATTTCGAGTTTTAATACACTAATAAATCAATTTGCGTGCACTCTGTGTGTGATTTGGTGATATAGCCTACTTAATAATGTCAGATCGCACATCATTAAAACAACACTTACCATATTATCGCAGACGATGCTGTAT